>NC_072735.1:92007707-92198081 GCF_026930045.1 Uloborus diversus
CAATTTTGAAAATTTGCCAGGGTAGGACTCCAAATTTCAATTAAAAAAAAAATTCTGGACGATGGCCCCCGCATCTCTCCTCTCCGTAACATCTCCATAGATCGTCTAAAACTGCATTTTTCGAACTTTGAAAACTTTTTGGGGGAGAGCCCTCGTTCTTTCCTTTCACAGTCGGAAATAATTCACAATTGAGTACTTGAAGTTTAAATTTCGAAAAATTATTGGGGGAAGAATCCGAGTCTCTTCCTTCCTTAAAATTACAATAGAACATCTAAAACTGTTTTCCAAACTACAATCTTGAAAATTTTCCGGGGAAAAGCCCAGGCCCCCCCTCTCCTGAACATAATCAAATGTAACGCAGGGTTGCGTTTTGGGAAATTAAATTTGGAAAACTAATCGGGAGAGGTTACCCAGAACCTCTCTCCTGTTCCCCCAACCTAATACACAATCTATAACTGCGTTTTTTATGTCTTCATTTTCGAAAAAACGCCGCGAGGTAGCCCTTTGACACCCCCAAATGAATATTTTCCTTACGATTAAGTTTATATTACTAGTACTAAGGTCTAGTAATGACTCCCTGCAAAACTACAAGCTCAATCATCTCTCTCTCGGCATATTGAAACATGCGTAACAATTAAGGGGCCGCCAAATGTGACCCCCCCCTCCCAGTTTTTTGACTTAGCGACGGCCCTGAATGGTCGTTCATTCTCCAACAAGATGGACCACCAACAGTATCTGACAAACGTTCCCCCTTTCCTCAATAGCCAGCTTCATAATAGATGGATTTGACGAGATTCTGCTGACGACAATCACTTTCGTCCGTGGCCGAGTTCTCCGGACCAAGGGATTTTTTTATGGTGATACGTCGAAAATAGTGAGCTCGTGCCCCCATGGGCCACGTGATTTTCAAGATTTGGGCCAAAATATCACAATCGCATTTTCTAAATTTGATCGTGTCATGTTTCAGCTAGTGAAACAAGAATTAGACATGATATCTACCGCAATATGAACGGTAAATATTTTGAAAACGAAACCAGTATAGTTTCAACTCTCCAGCAAATTCAGCATTGCTAATATATTTGTTTCAAGTTTCAATAAGGCTTAAAAATCTCGGAGGGAATTTCGATATGTATGTATACAATGGGGATAGACTAGGGTGCCGTGAAAAACTTCCAATTCTTTAAAGGGTGCCGCGAGTCGGAAAAGTTTGAGAACCCCTGGATTTGCGATCGAATCAAAGAAAAAAGTCCCTTCATTGAAAGGAATCCTACCTCCCCCCCTCTGATGCAAAATAATTATTTCCTTTTACTAAAATGCGAAAACACCCTTTAAAAAGGTAAAATCATTTGCAATTTAAATATTTTGCCAAACAAACAAAAGACCCTTAAGAGCCAGGCAGGTCAGATACATGCCAGTTTTGATTTCGCTAAAAATTTTAGTGATTTCTTTGAATGATTTTAGAAGACATACATTTTTTCTTTTCTTCCAAAAAAATTTTTTGTGACCCACAAAAATTCCGAAAGTTGGTCCCAACTTAGGGGTTTTCCCAAATCGACATTTTTTAATATTCAATTACCTCAGCGCATTGAGCATCAGCAAAAGTAATCTTTGCGATTACAACATAATACTTAGTGCCTCAAATGAAATATATCGTAAATTTTATCTCTGACCATCAGTGGACCCTGGCAGGGGTGACTAAACTGGGCCGAAGAAACTGAAAATGTGTCATGTTTGAGGCATCTTGGTTCCATGCACTGAGGTTCAATCATAGTTTTTGCGAGCAATTTATGTAGTGATATATATAAATTATTAAATAGGCTCATTAAATGCACGGTTAATGCTCACTGCTGCGAAAAAATAGCAGTTTTGTCATCGAAATATGATAAAAAGTGTACTTTTTAAGGGTCTGTATCTCGGCGCACTAAGGGTCAGTATATAACTTACTGCCTGTATTTCAAACTAAAGTATGTGTATTTCCACAATTAAGTGACATAACTATGGGCAAATTCTTTTCAAGAACACAATACGTATTTCAAAACAGTAAAATGAACTATTTAGTTTTCAATTCAATCAACATATCCAGGTTTAAACTATCTTCCAGGGACTTCCAGTTACTATTTAAAAAACTAGTATGATCAAAAATTTACCATAAAAAAGTTATAGACTTACAAATAGACTGATTATGCTTACTCGCATACTTTATAATATGATAACTGGAAGCAAAGAAAAAAAAAACTAACGGTTGTTATTAGGGTAAAAACGTAAGTTATTTTAACACTTTTTTAACCTACTTTCCCTGTAAAAGTCAGAAAAAGAAAAAAGCATGAAAGAAGGCTTAATGCATCTTAAAAATATCGCAAAAAACAAAAAAAAGTCGAAAATAAATAAAATAATTAAATATCGGAAAATTAAAAATTGGAAAGTAGGGTATTGAGATGGGAAAAAAATGTCTGTCAGTCTGTCCCTCCCTAATAACTTTTGAATGAATAATGCAATTCGAACAAAATTTTTTTAGTTCGAAAGATCTTGGCGAGGATTCTTCTTTAATATTTCACTTTTTGATTTGAACTATTTTTTGTTCAATTTTGAACAGTTCAAAAAAACTTAACATTAGCTCCTACGGGGAAATTCAAGGCAATTCCGAATTGTGAGGCGAATTTGCTTCAAACTTTGTAGGAAAACAATTTTGATGAAAAACTTGCATATAAAATATCTTTTTGATCTGAACAATTTTCCATTCAATTTTTAACAGTTCAAATCCATTAACATTAGTGCCTACTGGGAAACTGAAAGTCAATGTAGATTCCGTACTTGAAGGCGGATTTATTTCAAACAAATTTTGTTGGAAATAGCTCTTGACGTCAAACTCCTTTTGGCAACAGGGGAAAAAGAAACAATTTTTTTTTTTTTTTTGATATGATGTATTTATATTAATGAGCTTATTAATTTTAACTATTATTTTTTCATTTTGAAAGCTGATAAAGAATTTTTTTTAATGGAAAAAAGTGTATTAGCTGCTTTGTTTAAAAGGTGCTACTATTTTATTTCTTCGGTTTTTTTTTACGCATTTAATTTTTATAGATGAGTAAGGTATATTTTATTCATAGAAATTAGCTTTCAATATTAAAACAATATGTTTGAAACAATTTGCGATGTTAGCTATTTTTGAGAATATTGATCAAGTACTAAAAAATAGGCTCGTATAGTTCTAGACGGAACTTCTTGTTGAAGGTGTTTCAGGTATATTTTTAATTATTTTAATTAAGATAGCTTTTTCTCATTTGTACTGTACATTACAGTTCATTGACATTCGTTTAGACTGCACATTACAGTGACAAAAATTATTTTCTCTGTACTAAACTACCATGATAGCAAACAATTACTAAGTCATATTTTAGTACTTAGGATAAAAGCAATACTATGACATTATAAAACAAGGGTATAGTTGCCTAGCTGGCTAGTGGGACAATAAATAAAAAAGCAAGACAAAGCACTGTAGCTTAAGTACAACTAACTGGATGGGTCATTAACTCTTACGCAATTTCCTCATCTTGAAGTGCATTTTATGAGCCTGCAGAATCATTGCCTATAGTTATGTCACTTGTTTGTGAAAAGACATACACTCTTGGTTTGAAATGTAGGCATCAAGTTCTATACTAACCCTCAGTGCGCTGAGATATAGGTCCCCTAAAAAGTACATTTTTTTAATCATATTTTGATGTTTTTCTCTCACTTCGCTTATAGTTATCATATTATAAAGTATGTGAGTAAGCATAATCAGTCTATTTGCAAGTTCATAACTCTTTTATGGTAAGTTTTTGATCATACTAGTTTTTTTAAATAGTATCTGGAAGTCCCTGAAGGAAAATTAAAACCCGGATATGTTGATTAAATTGAAAACTGAATAGTTCATTTTACTGTTTTGAAATACATATTGTGTTCTTGAAAAACATTTGCCCATAGTTCTGTCACTTGTTAGTGAAAATACACATACTCTAGTTTGAAATACAGGCATCCAGTTCTGCACTGACCCTCAGTGCACTAAGATAAAGGTTCATGAAAACTGCACTTTTTAGCATTTTTGATACAAAAACTGCCATTTTTTAGCAGGTCAGAGGGTGAGGCATGCAACTAATGAGAGTATTGAATAATTTATATATATTCTTACACAAATTACGTACGAAAACCATGGTTGAGTCTGAATGCAGGAAATCAGAGGGCCTCAAACATGGCACTTTTTTATTCTTTTCAACTAAATTTGGCAATCCCTGAATGGCTGTACTGAAGGTCAGCCACAAAATTTACAATGTATTTCAATTTAGGTACTAAAAGTCATATTGTCAACACAAGAATTTTTTTTTTCTGGCTGATGCTTAATCCACAGAAATGATCGCATTTTAAAAAATACTGATTTAGAAAAATCTACCTCGGGATCTACTCTACAAATTTTTACAGGTCCCCAAAAATGTTTTTTGGAGGAAAAGAAAATATTCGTATCTGGGGCATTCCACGGTATGTTTGATATTATGTAGAGTCCGTAACGTGACCTTTTTTAGCCATAACTTTTTAATTTACCGTTTGATTTGCAAATTATTTTAATATTAGTTGGTGTGTTGGCAGGGAAAGATCAAAATAAAATAATATGCTAATCAAACAGTAAATTAAAAAGTTATGGCAAAAAAGGTCACGTTACGGACTCTACATAAATGTCAAAAATACCGTGGAATGCCCCATCTTCTAAAATCTGTAAAAGAATCCACCATATAAATTTAAGCAAAATCAAAAATAGTGTGTATCCGAACACCCCATTTCTGCCCGGTTCTTATAAACACTGGTTCTTAAATTACATTGCAGTAGATTTCAAATTTTAAAATAATCCCACAACTCAATTGTTTATCCCAAACTCGCCACGCAGGGCGACATCACTCTTGCGATGACTAATACAATCGTTATTATTTTTTTAATTGAAGGTCTCGAAAAAAGTTTTCGCCGAGAGCCACCTCTGATAGGCGGCAGCAATTTTCTTCTTCCAAAGACAGCATTCATTTCTTTTGAAAAAGAGGAAATTGATTGGAAATAAAAAACTGCTTTTGTCAGCTACATTCAATTAAAGACCTTATTTAAAAATGCTAATTCATATTAAGCAGAAAGCTAACTATACTGCAAAGACAACAAACAATCACACTCACAACAATGAGTGACTTTCCAAAGAGTCAATCAGAGGGCTAGAAATGTCCCTTGGTCCGTACAGGAGTAAAGGTAGCGAATATACTCCCCGAATCCCCATTAGCCGTGCCGCCCATGAAAGCAGGCAATTTTTAAGATTTTGGATATTGTTGTGGAACTAACGATATTGAGCACAACTTTTTGAAAGGGGAGAAAACACAAAAAGTTAAAATAGTCAAATGATATTGCCACCTAGTCTCTTGCCAAAAAAAAAAAACGCCTTAGGATGGCCATGGTGAATCACCTGCTCCAAACCCCAAGGAAGGTGAATGCCCCCATTTTTTTTTTTTTTTTTTGCAACAATATTTTTCAGAAAATACACACACACACACAAAAAAAAGATGACTTTTGTTCTCAGACCATTACATTTTCATTGCGTTAAATCTGAAGGAAATGGAAAACAAGCTTTTTACATCTGGAAGAAAAATTTTAATACAGGTGGAAATATTCCATAAAAGATTATTTTGTAGTGCTGATACACTTCAGTTTTAAATGAACATTCTAGAAGTGATGCACGCAAGATTATCTTTTTCATCGATGTGCAAATATTAAAAATGAGAAAAAAGTCTGTTTATAAGCTTTTTATTAAAAAACATGCTTCATTAGAAAAATTCCAGCTGAAGGAAATACCACAATAAATTACAGACAGAACAATAAAGTCATTTTCATCATTCTTAAATCAGACTATGAGAATGACTCGTAAACTATTTTCATTTCTCAGAATCTTAAGAAAAAACAGGCAGTATGCAAATAACAGTTGATGGAGTCGAGTAAAAGCACGTACTATATAGAAATGCGAGTCTCATCCGCGCATCGAGAGATTAAAATCGCGTCATTTCTGCAGCGAGAGTGTGAAAGCGAAATCGTCTCTCGGTGCCTCGTTTCCTGACATTGCAACATTCCCTGACAGCCCTGGCAACTTATTTGCATGACAACATACAGCCTCCGTAAACGTATATCCTACTCTGGTGAAATCTCAGGGTTCATACACTACTCCTGGTACAGTGGACGCCGGTTAATTGAATCAACTGCTTTAATGAATCAAACTGTCAAAAACATAATAAAACCCAGCTTTATTGAATCAGATGCTTTATGGAATCAAAACTGTTTAGAACAAACGTGATTTATATAAGTGGTGGCCACTGTACACTGACACCTGTTAAGTTAACGACTTGTCTGTGTTGGCCACTTATGTCAGTGACACCAATCAGTCCTGTATCATATACGTACATCTCTGTAAGTTGACCACAATAATAGGCGCCCACATAGGGGGCAAGTGGGGGCTCGAGGCTCCACTTGAACTTCCTTGAACTTGATTAGAATTTCCTTGCTTTTAGTACTTTTTTTCTTTGAAGAAATGTAAAAACATTTCTTCTCCAGCCATTAATGAATAAGTTATCAAAAATGACAAATTTTAATGACTCTAATCTGTCCTGAAATCAGTTTCCATGGGGAAAAAATCTGCTAAACTATGCGGGTAATATCTGAGCCCCCGCCCCCCCCCCCTTACAATTTTGCGTATGGGTGCCCATGACCACATGTGTAACTTCATCACTTTTGTCATTTACAGAATTAGTCCTGTATCATATATATCAATCTCTATAAGTTGACAACCTGCCTAATATGACCACTAAAGTACTGCACCGCAAGTGGTAAACTTACACAGGTTTCAGTGCATCAGAATTTAATATATTTTTTCCTTAATAGAAAATGAAAGGTACAACACTGCACTCTGCTGGCAAGGTTAATAGTAGTTTTCTACTTTTCAATTTTACAAAACAAGTTGGCAATGCTTGCCACAGTTGATTGTATAATTTAACAATTTCAAAGTTACTGTTTGGAATTTGTCGTTGACTGTTTGATGTTGGTCGACTCTTGAATGATGGCTTGTGGGAACTATCATAACATGGAACACTTAACATGCTTTCACTAATTTTCTCAGAACTAGTCAGTCACAAAATAATAGTACAAATATCTGTATTATTCATAAAGTAAAGAAATTAACATAGAGAGTTCCCGTCTATGGTAAACAGGAGATGAAATTGAAGCAGGAATTATGGGATACAGCGGTGCAATGATGTGTGGGATTACGATAACAAGATGGCTTTGTGAGAATAGTTTTCACCTATTTCGCAGAGATCAAATAAAGTAGCTAGCAGATTGGTTTGCTTTTTAATTCATGTTTTAATGCAGTTTCAAAAACATGCTTCATAAACTTGCAACAATATCTAAGTTTAAATTAACAACCAATCAAGATTCAGTAATGGAATGTTTTGAATCAAAATGTATCTCAAAATATTTAGCAAGAAGCTAAGGATCTTGGGATACAGCGGTGTAACTTCTGGCTTCAATTTCTTAGTAAACTCTCTGTGTAATTTCTTTACTCTATGGTATTATTAGTCCATGGTCAAATCAAAGCACATATCTGCTTGTCAAGTGTTGCCAAAATCACAATTACTGAAATTTAAAACCTTTTGCTTTAAACATAACAATCCATTGAACAATAAAAAAACATTAGAATGAAAAAATCCCACCAAACGATTAAATTCAATAATATAAAAACTAAATAATGCATCAAATAAATCGAACAAGTCATTAAGTAAGATGAAAAGTTCCATCAAAAAACAAAACTGAAGTATGAGGAACAAAAATGGCAACAGCTGTTTAGCAATAGGAAATTTTTTGTCAATTTGGCATGTTCCATGTTACAATAACTCTCCCAATGATATTAATTTTTTGAAAAGTTTTTCCTATAGAATAATATTCTCAGCAATATAATAAATCATAGAAATATTTGTGATGTTATGATGTAAAAATGGGTAGTTTTTAAGCGTTTAGAACTTGATTTTGCTTGTTCAGAGTTGCACTAATGCTATTGAAAATATTTAGTTCATTTGACATTGCTTCTTTCATATTGCTTGAAGTTACCCTAAGAGGCAGGACACCTTTGAACGAAATTAGTAATTCATTTTAAATGGTTTTTATAAGAAATATTTTTAAAATTTTGTAATAAAAAATATAATATTTTTCTTCAGTTTTTCGCCAACAGATACAATAACCAGGGGTGTGCATGGGGAAAGGGGGGGGGAGAAGGGACACCTGTTGGTCCGGGCCCGAGTCTGAAGGGTGCCCAATATTTTAAAAACAAGGGGTGAAATATATGTAGGGATCTAGGGCAAACAACATGGAGGGGGCCCATAAAAGTCATTTCTGAACCTCAGAGCCAGAAGGACGCAAGTCCAAAAAATGTCCCAAGTGTGCATTTATCTACATTCAGTTATATCGCCAGAATTCTTTTTTTTTTGAAAGTGAAAGCTCTCTGATAATCCGCCCCGTGAATAATCAGTGGTTTAATGTATGAAAATTACTCCTGCAGATGTTCTAAATAATAATAAGCATTTTTAAAATTAAAAACAAAAATATATCAAGATAGCTTAAAGTCAGTTGGGTTCAGCTTACCAAAGATTTGGTTTGAATAGGATGTTAGCTTCTAAAGCTATTTGTTATAGATCATTAATATCCTCCTTTGCTATTCAGTTATAAAAAAAAATACACATTAAATACCTAGTTAGCCACTAAAAATTATTCCGTGCTATGTTTGAAATCGCTCAACATGAAGAAATTTCGATACAATCTTTTAGTTTGTAAAAAAAAAAGTCAGAACAGCAAAATTAACACTTTTTGAAAAATTGGCCGGGGGCGGGGATAGTTGAAGGAAAAAAATTTCCCCAGAACCTGTATGAACCCTGGATTACTCAACAAGTAAATACATACATAAACAAAATAAATATAAATAAATAAAGTAGCTTATTCTACAAATGAAGCTCAAGCATAAAACATACCAATGGAATTTCTGATAGGTCCCTAACTTTTCTCCTGGTAGACATGAAACTCGGAAGACAATTCCCGAGCAGCTCAACAATATCACTTACATTCCATTTTTCTCTCAAAGGCTCTGAAGGCAACTTTTCAATTCACAGTTATGCATCTTTCTTAAGCAACGAAATATGACTGAACCAATTTTTAAACAGAGTTCGTACGCAGTACTAATAAGAGATTTTGTAAATTTTTAAAGGGCATAAAAGATGCACTTAAATTTGAAAAAATATAAGTAACAAAACATTAATTCATTTCTAAAAAAAAATGACTGTTTCACTTTTGAATATTAGCAAGAGAGCTGCTAAAGTATATGCATAAAGACTATAAAATTTAATTTCCAGTGAAGTGCCAAAGGTACCTATCCATTAAATAGCTTCAAAATTGCTCAAGACAAAATTTGATAAAATATGCATTGTAATTCAACAAAATGAGCATTGGTGACAAGTTTTCAAAATGCATCACTGATAGTTTATAATTAAACCATTTCATAAGAACAGTACCCAAGTTATTCTGCATAAAATAAAAACATTTTGAAATATGTTTACTTAAGTATACACAAAGCACCTTTCATAACATATAAATTTTTAATAGCATCCATCCACGTGGATAAAACAATATCTTTTTTTTTTTTAAATAAGAAAAGATGGACATAGTATACATGAGGAAGTTTTTCCTTTACGATCAACTCTGACACTTTAATACCATTGAGCTGGTACACAAAACTAGAAGAGATCTTTCAGGTACATTTGTAAAAATTTAAAAATTATTAAGTCTTAAGATGAATTTCTTTAAAAAAAAATATTTTTAACAACTGTACGAACCCTGTAACATTGGTGCTTTCTCTTCTTCAACAAATGCATTTAGTACTGTGATCAAAATTTAACAAGGTGAAGGAATACAAACATACATGCATACTATCTATGACCTTAATTTTCCTATACAGAAGCCTGGGTCAAACTTGGAATTCTATCATGAAACGATCACCCAAGAGACAAATTCACTTGCTGAGCTGCTGCTGCTAAGTGCTTAGCACCCAGAAGAGTTTTTTAATAAAGGTAGTCGACGCGCAGCTCGTCGCACTCAAATCGGATGTTGTGACAGTTGGCAATACGAAAATGAGTAAGAGCATATTTTGTTTCTTTTTTGAAAGCTTACTCATAGCACGTTGCCAGAACAATTTTTGGGAAATACGTGAGAGGATGTTACCACACTTAAATTGTATGAATACATTATTAATATCCAACAATGCATCAGAATAAAATTGCATTTACATACTTTTAAAAATATTGTAATAGAATTTTCAGTTTGTAAAAGAACATTTTTATGACCTTTCTCAAGATATGCCACTTCATCTACAAATACCTTGTTGCAGGGCTTTCATTCCAAAAATACAGCTAATGGACTACTGGATATACTTCCAGTAGACAATAAGCTTGTGGTAAAAATGCTCAGTGCAACAACTTTTTATTGACACTAGCATTGAAGAATTCACTATTCAAGAATTCTGTAAGGAACATCCATCACTCGAATCTCGGAGACCTTCACCCGAAATCGGCCTCGTGCGACGATCTCCAATGCCCAAGGAAGAAAATCACACGTAGAGCAGGACTGAATCTCTCTCGATGGAAAGGAGACTTTCCAGATTAACAAACAAGCCCTGAGGAAGAGTGAAGCACCTTTGGAACGCATGAGAAATGATTAAGTACGAATGTGCAAAGCAAAAGGCTGGTGGTGTATGAATTTAATCACTTCTTAAAAATCTTATAAACACATGTCAACATAGAAGTAAAAAAAAAGAAAACAGAAAGAATGGTGTAACAGGTAATAAAAATATACAGCAGCATATAAACAAAAATAGAATAAAACAACTCTGTACATATGAACAATGAGACTCGGTATTAAAGCTTTGTTTCAGAAGTGGTCTCCCTTCCAATTGGCACAAATGAAAAATAATACCTTTGTGGCTGCAGGAAAACAAGCTCATCAGGCAATACTACGATACACAACATATTTACAAACAGTGACTAGTCAAAAAGTATCGGGCCTGTGACTTGTCGGTAGCTAACACATGAACAAGCAACAAAAGGGGAGTTCTCTTATACCGTCTGTTCCCTAACCCTCACACAAGCACACCCTTGTCCTTCACGACGGGTGACTGGCATTTCTCATGATGCATGTCAAGTAAAGAAGAAAACATATCAACAAGAATCTGCAGATCATTCAATGTGCAGAAACATTCGAGACAACGGCAAACATCTATTCTGATAAGATAAAAAAGAAAGCCCGAGACGGCCAGATCAGTCCATTTCCCAAAGATGAAAAGTTTGATTTACATCTAATATGACGACATCGTGGCAGTGCAGCAAGCATGAAAGGACAGGATGCGTTTTTATAGATGTCGTCGGGATTTCAACGACGGGCTTCGCCCCTCTCGGAAACCCGACAGGAACCCTATTCGGGAACAGACGGCCTACATAAAAAGAGAAAGGGAAAATGTGCCACGCGATCATTTGGAAAACCCCACCCCTTCCTTTCGCGGTGGCGAACACACGGCGGCATCGCCATTTCTTTGGCAAAAAAATTTTACTTTACATATATATACACATTCGTGTGTGAGTACGGATTCCGGGCAAATGTCCATACATGGGCGTGTTTGTATACATATATATAAAGCACTTGCTGTAAAATTCCTTTACCAAACTTAAATTCGGCACTCTCCCGTGCCACACGAATCCGGAAAAAATGCATGCCCGATGATTCGATAAAAGTCGCCGACTCTGACGACTCGGTTCAGCCGCCCGGTTTCGTTCGAATATAGAAAATACTGTGCAGTGTGAACTGAAGGTGCACGTGCAACAGAACTGCACACAGACACAGAAGTGAGTGGCTTTTTCTTGCTTTTAGAAAAGGTGAGAAAATGGGAACAGCTCTTCCCTCCTCTTTTCTGAACCGGGCTGGAGAGAGCGTCCGTAAGCCACTGATGAAAAACGGCATCCTCTCACACCAAGTTGTATTCCTTCAAGTTCAACTGGAGAATGGTGTCCTTAACTGCAGCAAACACGAACCTGATGTTTTCCGTGTCTGAAACAAAACAATGAATAAGTCAATTTTTGTGTAACATATGGTGGAATTGAGAGTCATTCACATTTTCACCATACAAGGTCAGTACATATTCGTTGGTTACACTAATACTTTTTAAAAGAAAGAAAAACAATGATTTTTTAAAAACTTCAAAGTTGAATTTTGAATTGCATTATTTGAACCAAAGAAACAATGGGTCCAAATTTTTTCATATGGTTTATTTTGCTGACAAATTATTTCTTTCATTTTTGATCCATATGCTTCAACTGTTATTGAAGCAATGTTCAAGTCATTCATATTTTTAGAAGTGCTTTTAGTTACTGCTGACATAAAATCCAGTGAAAAAGAAATACATTGTGAATATAAAAATTAAACTGATCATAAAACTTTGAAACTATTTAAAGTATTTAATGAATACAAAAAAAAAAAAAAAATACCTGTAGCACAAGTGAAGTGTGAATAAATAATTTTCTCACTATCAGGATTTAGATCAACAAACATTTTCAGGATAAACTCTCTTGCATGAATTGCATCTTTCTTTGGTCCTAAAAAAATAAACAAGGCTTTATCTGACAGAAAGAGGGGATGAGGAAACCTTACACACCCCAATTTACATGCAATAATTACAAAAAATACCTAAACACTTTTTAATGCAAACCTGTAGCATAGCACATAGCTTTTTTGTCACAATGTTGCTTTGCATAGAAGTAATCATTTACAAATAAAAATGACTGGTAATAAGAAAAGTTCAATTTATCTTAGTTCTGAAAAATTTTCAGGCATCGTAATTTCTATTTCGGCCAGTGCCAATAATGTTAGAGGCCAAAAAAATTTAGAACTGGATAAAACCACTTCGAAAGGTAAGAAAATCTAATAACATTAACAGGAAAAATAAATTACGGGCGAGCTGAGTTCGGGAAGGGGGGTGTAGAGGGATTTAAGGGGGTGGGGGAATGGTTTATCACGATTTCCAGAAAAACTAAGAATGCCATCGAAAAAAACTAAATTACAAAGTTGTTGGTAATAAAAAGATCTGCAACTTTTATATTTGCACTTTTTTCTATAACCTCAAAATATATGCGAAAAATTCAAAAAACCGACTTTTTGGTTTTTTATTTTTATCTCCCACAAATTTTTTTTTTTTTTAAACGAAATTTAATGAAAAGTTACGTTATTATGTCCCAAATACACTGTAATTTTTTGGATTTAAAATATTTATTTTTTCTCCTTATTTTGATTCAGTATTAAAAAAGCAGAATTTTGAATTAAAAAATCTCAAGTCAAAATATCTGATTTTTTAAAAAAATCGGAGCAAGTTTTTTCGTGGGAATCTACTTTTTGATGGTATAAAAAACAATATACAATACTATGGAAACTTTTCGCAAAAAATGAAAATAATAAAAAAAAACTCGAATTTGAAAAAAAAAATCATCACTATGTAAAATTTTTAGCTATTTATTAAAATTTCCTCTTTAATTACACAAAAAAGGTACAGAACATTTATTTCGTTTAAAAAATACTTCATTTTAACAAAACGCTTCATCATCTTGTTATTTACCAATATTTAATCGTTAACTATAATCACATCCTTTACTTATCTATTAGTTTTTGCTTCTTTGACGACTTTTCTTCATCATTATGTTCAACTATTGTTCTTGATTAAAGTAGATCTTCGAAATTTTCTAGATCATCATCATCTTCGTGTTCAATATTTTTTCCAGTCTGCATTAGTTCTTCATCCCCAATTTCATCTAAATCAGAGGTTCCCAACCGGTGGTTCGCGAACCCCCAGGGGTTCGCGAGGTGCAGGAAGGGGGTTCGCGAAAATTTCGATGCAATGGCGGATTTTCCCTAGTTTGGTAAAAAATTATAAAATATTCAATTTGCACACATAGTTACTAAATTTTTTTTTAAATTTGAAAACGCGCCAGACTCTTGTATTAAGCTCAAAAAAAAAAAAAAAAAAATCTTTCAGCGGTTTTATAATCTTGGTTAAAAAGAAATTTTCTTATTTTTTTTTTTGATAGACAACAAAAAGAGATATCCTTCCTTCTTTATTGCGAGGCGCCATGCAGAAACGTTGTATTAAGCTGTGGCGGGGATCACGATGACCTTAAAAAGGCGCCATCGCGTGGAGTCAATCAAACAATATACATAATATACATATGTCGAAAAAAATAAAGAATTCTCAAACAATGCATCATAGGGGTATTATTTCTAATCTGGTTGAAATATAACTCGGGAATTTCCGTCGAATTCAGTCATCGAATAGCAGACATGACAGCAAAAGGCTCCAAACTTAAAATTTATTACTGAATTTTACCCATCTGTTCGTTTTCAAAAATATATAACATCAGCATGCTCATAGTTCTGGGGAAATAGTTAACAGACGTATTTAGAGATACTTTAGAGATGCTTGAAAACAAGTGATTTTGTTTGCAATTGGTTTTGCTACGTGAACTTGCTACTCTGTTTGTGAAGTTATAATCGTGTTGGTAATTTTTATGATTTAATAACTTTCTGCTGTTATGGATTGATGGTTGAAAACTGGTAGTTTGGTTAAGCGACAAATGGACAAGCAGTCAATCGATCAACCCTCAACATCAGCAGTAACTTTCGAATCAACACAGGATATTGAAATAGATAGCTGTAATGAACTGCCGCCTCCCCCGACTAAACAAAAAAGTGAAATAGGGGAGAAAAAAGGAAAAAGGCGAAAATATGACAGTGACTATTTACAAATGGGCTTTTATTTTACTGGAGAAGAGTCTGAACCTAGACCGCTTTGTCTTCTCTGCAACGAAGTTCTAGCGAACAGCAGTTTGAAACCGTCACTTCTGAGAAGACACCTCGAAACAAAGCATCCGACACACAAGGACAAACCTATCGAATATTTTAAAAGAAAATTGGAATATAATAAAAAGTGTAGCGTCTCTACGTTCCTGTTAGAATCCAACGAAGATAGTAAAATGGCCCTTGTAGCTTCATATCGAGTCAGTTATAGAATTGCAAGATCTGGACAGCCACATACAATTGCAGAAAATTTAATTGGACCGTGTGCTAAAGATATTGCTAAGTGTATGCTGGGAGAAAAGTCAGCAAAAAAAATTGACCTGGTTCCGCTATCAAACAACAAAGCATCACACAGAATTATTGATTTGGCAAGTAATGTGGAGAAAGAACTTGTGAATAGAATAAAAGAGAATAATTTTGCGATCCAGCTTGATGAGTCGACTGATGTAGCAAACGCTGCAATATTACGTGTCTATGTTAGGTATATTTTTAACGATACAATTAAAGAAGATGTACTATTTGCAAAACCTTTGAAAACCAACACAACTGGAGAAGCAATTTTCGAACTGGTCAACAGTTACTTTGAAGAAAATGGAATAGATTGGTCTTTGTGTGTGGGTGTGTGCACGGATGGTGCAAAATCAATGACAGGAAAATTTGTTGGCTTTGTGGTGCGAGTAAAGAAGATCAACGAGAAAATTGAATGGACTCATTGCTGCATTCATAGACAAGCATTAGCATGTAAGCGTATTCCCGCAGAATTATCCGCTACTTTGAATGATGCGGTAAAAATTGTAAATTGCATAAAATCACGTGCCACAAACTGCCGTCTATTTCACGCGCTTTGTGAGGAATTGAGAAGCCTTCATGTTACTTTACTTCTTCACACAGAAGTTAGATGGCTTTCCCGTGGCAAAATTTTGACACGCTTATTTGAATTGAAGTCAGAAGTCCAAGCATTTTTTGTTGATCATCCATTTCACTTGTCCACTTGCATATTCGATCCTCTTTGGATGCAAAGGCTTGCATATTTAGCTGACATCTTTTCAAAATTAAATGAATTAAATCTATACTTGCAAGGTGCAGTTGTTAATATTTTCGTTGTATATGATAAAATTGAAGCTATGGTAAAAAAATTGAATTTCAGGATCCAATGCCTGGAAATGGGTGAGTTTTCTTGTTTCACTTCTCTTAGTAGTTTTTTATCAGAAAACTCAATGAAACTTGATGAAAGCGTTAAAAGAAATGTATGTGAACATCTGCAACATCTTGAACTAACTTTTGACGAGTATTTTCCTAATAGGCGTAACGTCCCTCTCTCAAACGCAATCCTTTTGAAGGAAATCCATGCTTAGAGAATACCCTGACATTACCTGAAAAGGAAATGCTCATCGAGTTATCCTGTGATAATTCATTGAAAACTACCTTTAAAGAGCTCTCGTTAATTGACTTCTGGCTCAGTGTAAGAAATGACTATACCGTTTTGTCCAAAAAATTATTACCAAAATTATTACCCGAATTTTATTACCATTTTGTACAACATATCTGTGCGAGAAAGGATTTTCCTCCTATACTTATCTCAAAGATAAATACCGAAGCAGATTGAATGCAGAGCCTGATTTAAGACTCAAACTGTCAGACATTGAACCAAACTTTCAGTTTCTTTGTTCCGTCAAACAGTCACAAATATCGCATTAAGGATTTTTTCCCCAATTTAAAGTATGCTTAAAAAAATAATTGCTTTATAAAACTTCTTGTTTATAATTTTTCTTGTAGATGTAGTTTTAACTTTTTGTTAATGTTTGCACTTAATGATATTTTACAATTATATTTTTGTTTATTGCAATCAAATGCTGCAAAAAATGGAAAACAAACATGCTGTTTTTTTATTGTTTCTTACATGTTACTAATTTCAACATCAGGGGGTTCGCGAACTTTTTTGCCTGTTCCAAGGGGTTCGCAAAGAGAAAAAGGTTGGGAACCGCTGATCTAAATCATTAACTTCCTCGTAGGTTTTTACTTCCACATTGGCGCATTTTTCAGAACCGTGACAATTTGAACATAGATTCTTACACTTTAAACCATGTTTTCGGCATCCACATTTTAGACTGTTGCGTCCAGTTTCACAGCTGCAGCAAATAGTTTTCAGCAAATATTTCCGGGATTAATTCTTTTTCAGTAAATTTGGGCTGTGGCTTCTAGAAATATTCGTCACTTGGAGGATAAAAACGCCATGAAAGTCATTGTGCACTGAAATATTCTTGGAAAAGTTCAAAATTAAAATTATCGTCTCTTTGTTTTTTAAAATAATTTTTCCCCTGCAGTGAAACTTAAAAAATCGTTTGGAGTTAATTTTCGCTTGTTTACTTCGTAAGTTGTTTGTATTATTTAAAAATGGCTCGTATTTGTTAATTAACAGCAAACACAATTGGGAAAACTGATCATTTTTCATAATATTCAAGGTAACACAGTTCAAAATTACTGAAGTAGCTCATTTATCGCATCCTACAGTGTAGCTTGCTATTCCTAACTCCCAAAAAATATAGGGGACACTGCAGTCACCATCTAATTAGAGATCCTGTATACGGAGAGATTGGACAACGGCGTGTCGCTGTCCGCCATGTTTAGTCCAAGTGTTGTCAGCTCGAAATGCTGTGCTGTGTGAATTTTTAGCTTTCCCACCGAATATCCAGGGGTAGAAGTGATCGACTTGTCACATATAGGACATTTTCCACAAAAAATATAGGACAAATATAGGACACATTATATGAATAATTTTGCTATGAAAAAATAAATAATACATATCATATTATTTAGTTATTCTTATTAATGATTTTGTTTTAAAAAACCCCTCAAACAATATTATAACTTACATCTGAAGTGACTTTCCTGTAGTTGAAAGAAGAATTTTTGAAAAAGCAAAGTGTACTTTATAGACGAAATAACTAAACAAAATTTGAGCAAAGATAATTTTATTATTTCTTCCTCACTCATGACCCAAGTACTAATTCCACTGTTCTTTGATTTTATATCTAAGCTGAACCCTTTAGCACTTGTATTAAGAACAAACAGAGCTTGAGAAGGATCCTTCTGATGTTTTTCAGAGTTTTCTTTATGCTTGAATGTTTCAGCATGCTGCCTCCATTGCGAAAATCTACTATTGCTTATGGGCACTCAACAGTTGCAAAAATGGCAAAAAGCGGTAAAATCATCTTTTCCTTTAGTGTACCATGCACCAAAATTTGTACTATTAATGTCCTCCTGGTCCAACCACTCCACACGAAATTTTGTTAAGCGATGCAATTTCGCCATTATAATTCCACTTATTACAACAAACTACGTTTTACCATCATAAGAACTAACATTTCACGATCCCAAAATTCCACAAAAAGAAAAGATTTCAAAAAGATTAGAACATTCCGATCAGAAAATGCACTGAACACAAAAATATACCAACGAAAACCATGATGAAAAACAACCCCCCCCCCCCCCAAACGCAAAACTCTAAAACCAACTTCAGCCTTAGTTCTCGAAACTCCACCTAATATAGTGACGTCACATTGCTGTAGCCAATGAGCGAAGATGCCTATTGCAGGATTTAGTCAGTTTGGTTTTTTTAATTTGAAATTCGTTTGAGGACGTAATTTCAGCTACATTTCAGCGAAAAATCCGATGTCAGAAAGTTTATTTACTGTTCTTTTTAAAAGATATGTAGGGTAAAAAACGGAAATATAGAACATTTTCGAAAAATATAGGAAATATAGGATATATAGGACTACTTAGACCTATGAATATCGGGCATGAAATCTTCAAAGAATAGACTGATTTTTCTTCTCCTCGCATTTTTATTAAACTGAGTGAGCATCAAGTCTGGCAATCCGGCGTTCATCGTTTCATACCACTATGGCGCTTACAAAGAAAAATGTTTTTTCTCAAAAACTTGTTCATAAAGATAGAAAACAAACATATATTTGTGATCTGCACATTTCATTTCATAATATCATAACTAGCTTCTAATTTTTTCGATACTATGTACAGTGATATTTGGGGCAGAAGATGAATTATGGTCTACGGGGAGTGAGCATCTTTGGACATAAGATGGCCGCCGTTAAAAAAGTTGTCCAATCTCTCCGTATTTAAGATCTTTATGTTTAATGGTGGATGAGAAGGGTAAACAAAACGCATGCTGTAGCTTGATTTTTAATTGTTGTAGTATATTTTTATTTTCAATTGTGTCAATGCAACATGGAAAATTTCATTTTTCGAGTAATTAAAGTGTACATTTTAATAAAGAGCTTAAAATTTTTACATAGTAATGACTTATTTTTCAAATTCGAGTTTTTTGATTTTCATTTTTTGCGAAAAGCTTCCATAGTATTGTATATTGTTTTTTATACCATCAAAAAGTAGAGATTCCAACGAAAAAAACTTGCTCCGATTTTTAAAAAAAAATAAGATATTTTGACGTGAGATTTTTTGATTGAAACTTCTGATGCTTTTTTAATACTGAATCAAAATAAGAAGAAAAAATAAATATTTTAAATCCCAAAAATTACAGTGTATTTGGGACATAATAAGGTAACTTTTCATTAAATTTAGTTTAAAAAATTTTTTTTTGTGGGAGATAAAATAAAAAACAAAAAAGTCGGTTTTTTGAATTTTTTGCATATATTTTGAGGTTATAGAAAAAAAAGGGCAAATACAAAAGTTGTAGATCTTTTTATTACCAACAACTTTGTAATTTAGTTTTTTTCGATAGGACTCTTAGTTTTTCCGGAAATCGCGATAAACCGTCCCCCCCTACACCCCCTTCCTGAACTCAGCTCGCCCGTAATTTATTTTTCTTATTAATGTTATTAGATTTTCTTACCTTTCTAACTGATTTTATCCTGTTCTAAATTTTTTCGACTTTTTACCATTTTCAGGATATAACTATTGGCACTGGCCTAATTGGGTAAATGAAGACTTATACATACTTTAATATTTAATAGTAACATCTGGGTATTGGGCAAGTTATGTACTAATCATTTTCTTCAGTGAAAGCAAAATGTGAAAGAACTTTATGACATACAAAATAAAATCCATTGTGGACATGTTTTAGTTCTACAAGACCATCAACATGAATAAGTTTCAGCTACAATACACAAGTTGGAATTACAATAATGTGAAAGTTTTGTGGGTGAATTTTGTGCACCATATTTATTGTTTTCTGACACCCTTTGTAGAAAATTTGAGGGTAAAAAGGTTGATGCGTCAATGAAAAAGACTCAACAAAAGTCTTATCAAGATTTACCTGTAACTGAAACCACTGATTGAAAACTTTAAATACCTGGGCGTCAGTTTTGATAGAAAACTTACATGGGGGTCCCATGTGGAGGACATCACCCAACGTGTCATAAAAAGACTTAATCTCCTAAAAATATTAGCGGGTTCTAAATGGGGTTGTTCAAAAGACACGCTAAATTTTACATACAAAACTTATATTCTACCCATCCTAACTTACTGCTGTGAGCCGCTGATCACAGGATCAGAGCAAGTCCTTCAACAGTGTGAGATTTTTCAAAATCAGGCTCTACGACTGATTACCGGAGTAACACCCATTGACTGCATGTTACTCAGCACTGATAATAGACCTCTAAAGATGATCTTTGAAGAAAGAGCTGTCCTCTTATGGGAAAGAATACTTAGAATCCCTGGGTGTCTGTCCCTGTGGAACCAGGACTCTCTGGTCAGCGGGAGAAACTTAAAATCACAAAAAGGTTTTCTCCAGGGAGTAGCTGATATTTCTTCTAAACTAGATTTAAAATATGAGACTGAACAATTTCCTCCCTCCATAAACCCCATTTCTGAAAAAGGTTTCTCCATTCGCCTTAATTTGATCAAGAATGTGTTCAAAGCGGAGACAAATGATGTAGTGTTAAGAGCTCTTGCTCTCGAAACAATAGAATCCTGTTACCCCAGAGAGAAATGGTTGAGAATATATATACTGACGGCTCTAATGTGAATGGATGTGTTAATAATGGTGCTTACTGTGAACTTTTTTCCTTTACACCCCCATTGGCAACCATAGATCAGCTTTCGATGGCGAGATTGCTGCCATTTGCCAGGCCCTGTCGCAGTTCCAGCCACATTTGGACTCTTTTTCAAAAGCAGTTGTATTAACGGACTCAAAGGCTGCACTCCAAGCTATCGATACACCTAGCCACTCCCGAACTTTAACCACCGATAATTGTTTGAAGCTCCTTAACCGGCTTGCCAGAAATAATAAGACAGTTGTTCTTCAGTGGATTCCGGCCCACTGTGGAATCCAAGGTAATGAGATGGCCGATTTTTTGGCCAAAAAGGGAGCATCGGTTCTTCAGAGAACCAATCCTAAGCTTCCATTTAGTAACATCAAAAGTTTAATAAAGAAAATCTTTAAAGACACTTTTCACGAAGAACTCAAAAATCGCAACAGCAATAAACCACGGTTTGAGCTGATTCCGAATGTCCCTAATTGGCCTAGGATGAAATCTGTCGCCATGTTTCGTTTATTATCTGGCCATGATTGCCTACGAAAACATCTCTGTCGTATCAACGTGGTACCTGACCCTTTCTGCACTTTGTATGATCTCCACAAAGTAATGGACATGCCTCATTTGTCCAGATGTCCTGCTCTCCCTCGGACATCCATCTAGGAACGCTATTGGATTGCTCGTTTTCATTTATAGTTTTGTTGTTATCCTTTTGATATTCAACTGTCTTTAAATGTGTCATTGGAAAAAAAAATATTTATTGTTTTCTTGCATTAATTTTAATGTTAGCTTTTCCCTCCCTAACACAATAATAAATATATTTTCAAAATAAAAAAAATGCATTGACTTATTCAAATATTTGACTTTATTTGAAACATGCATATTTGTCAAACAAAAGATAGCATATCTTCTCATTTAGTTTTTTTTTTTTTTTTTTAATCATTTTTGAAAGTTTACTTAGGTAAACTATAACTTCTAAATCTTTAATTTCAGTTGTTCTGCATTGCAGCTTTTAAATTGCTCTAACAGGGCTAGAAATGCATTTTAAAATGGCGAAAAAAAAAAAAAAAAAGACTGGCAAAATTGAGAGAGAGAATCAACAACTTAAAACTTGCTGCAAATGTAAAATGTTTCATAACTGTTAGTAAATGCTACTTAATGTTGATGTTTACTTATTTCATAAGAACCAATAAAGATTTAAAATATTATTTATTATTGTTACGTTCTGTATTTTTAATTTATGATTTTTAATCAATTGGAAAAAAGGGCACAAAATTATACTTTGTCTGGGACAGTTTTTCCAAGTTTATCTGGGGTGGAAAAAACAAAATAACTCTGGATTTGGTGATACATGTTTGCAATCAACACTTTTACGTGGTGCGCATAAATGCAAAAGGCAAGTTTTGTAACTTAATAGTCCCCTCACCCCCCCCCCCCCAAAAGAGACCCCTTAACCTTTTTTTTTTGCTATGAAAATGAATGATATTTGAGATATTGTTGGAAAAGAAAACAACATACCATCATATTCTGGGAAGTAATCCACCAAGTGAGAATACATTATTTTTTCTTCCAGTAAATCTTTTTTGTTAAGAAACAATATGACAGAAGAATTCTGGAACCATGGATATGTAATAATCGTTTTAAATAAAGCTTTACTTTCTTCCATTCGATTCTGAAAAAGGGGAAAAAAGAAAACAGAACAAAGATAAGTACAAAATTGTAAATCGAAATTAATTCAACTTAGAAGAAAATAGCTTCAATTTAAACAACTACAGTGGCCGCTGCTTATATGAATCACCTTTGATCCAAACAGTTTTTATTCCATAAAGAGGCTAAATGAATAATGCTGGATTTTGTTCTGTTTTTGGCAATTTAATTCATTAAAGAGTTTGATTCAATTAACCGTCGTCCACTGTATTATGTAACCACAGAGCAAACATTAACAGTAAGCATGTCTCTTAGTCTATTTCATATTCTCTGTATATTCTTACTAGTTTTTCTCCGAGATAGTTTTCTGGAGAGCACTGCACCCAGCCCCTTTTAAGACAACCTTCCATGATCCCTACCTTATTTTCTAATGCACCTTTCTTGGCCCTTTGAGGTTTAAAACAACAAATTATAAAAGCATATCTTCTTTCTCAAAAGGTTAAAATTCCTGCAATAGCATGGGATTGAAACATGACTCCTGCATTTCCCTTATCCTCTAAAATGACGTGGGAATAATAATACAAAATTAAATTTTTAAAGATCATAAAATATAATTTCTGATCTGAAGACTTACATTCTTAATGAAACATGTATATTTTAACATAGTTACAGGGTTCTGACTCCAAAATGGAAATCAAAATAAAGCACTTTAGAGCACCCCACTTTTTTCCAACTAGGGTATTTTCTTCAGGTTCTCGGCAAGTCATAAGATTTTCATACTTTTTGTAGTATCGAGTTTTAACCTAGTTACTGGACTACCCAGTAACAAATGGACTAATAAGTTTTGTTATCATTTAAATTAAATGAAATGAAAAAAAAAAAAAAAAAAAAAAACAGGACCACAGTGTAAACACATATTAAGGGCAAAATCAAACTTTAAGCTTCATACAAGATTGACAACCTTAAACATAGAATTTACGAGGATTTTGGGCAATTGCTTGAAAAGGCTTGCTTAAAAATGAATTTTAGTGAGAAATGCAAAGTAAACTAAGTTTGTTATTGCAGAAAAAATGCAGAATTAGCTGGCAATCTTACTAATGCATAAAAGTTGATAAACTTACTAATGCATATGAGTGTGCAATTAACAAAATACTTGTTTCACAAACTAAAATATGAACTAAGACGGGTAGTTTCTCTGAGCAATTAAAAATATATAATCAGTTTTAAAAATAAAACAAAAGAAAACTGAGAGTATAAGAACAGGAAAAGCTTTTTCAAAATGTTTAAATAAGCATGAATTTTCAAAAAAATAAAATAAAAATCAATTCAAAACTAACAAAGATAAACAGTTTTCTTTAGCAATTTGTAGAAATTTTAAATTTCCATTTAAAAAAACCAACAATGGGCTTTGAAATTAAAGGCAGAAATAGAGAAATGTAGGGTTGGGAAATATCCATCATTTATCGATATATATCTACTACTGCGATAATGATATTTAGATTTCTATCCATCCAATATATCGCTTGAAAAGGAAATACGGGACATAATTACGGAGAAATTGAAATAATGACTAAAAAATACATTATCTTTCATAGTTCGGTGTGTTGAGTAAATCTCCGAATCTCCTCCCTCTGTAAAGTTTTCAAAACTTATACTACTATGATTCAGAGCCGGGCCCTTTCAAGGACTGCGTCCCTAGTTTCTGAAAGCTGACAATGGCCTCTCGTGGGTCCAGAAAAGTGAATGTGTATTGGTTAAGAAAGCATCTTAATGCAGCAATTAAAAATTAACCAATTGAGGTATCAACACGATTCATAGTTCAAATTAAACATATTTTTTTTATTAAACACATTGATATTGTGTGAAATAAAAGGTTTATGAAAAATATTGAACAGAAATATTTTTACTTAAAAAAATGAGAAATCAAAAACTCCTAATGAGATTACTTTTGTTGCATATTTATCTCACTAGAGGAAGCGAAAATCATAATAAATTTTCCGAACGAAAATAACTTTAACTCCGAAATTAAGAGGGAAAATAAAAATTCCATTCATAACACACGGCACCACTTGAAACGTAAGTTTCGCTATCGCCGACAGCCTCGAGAGAAACTGAAACTTCCCGCGGCGTATTTTGGATGCATGCTCCAAAGTAGGGATTTTATGCAAGTTCTATGCATTTTCGAAGTTGAAACATATTTTGGATACATGCGGGAAAGTAGGGTTTTTATGAAAGTTCTACACATTAACGGATTTGAAGCCGTAATGATTACAGCAATGCGAATCCAACCCATACTTTCGGTTTTACGTTACAGTACCCGCCACTAATAAAATCACTGGATTATAAAATCAGCCGCTTTTTAAAATCAAATCTGGAAGAACAGAATCATTGCAATACCAAAACATGCTAAAACCATCTTTTAATATAATTACTATCGTTGTTTTACAAAATCAAACTTTTGGACATCATACGTAAAAAATTGTTAAAGAAGCACCAAGAAGTGAAAGAATCTGTCTCAGAAGATGAGGAAATCTCAAAGTCAAATTTGCCTCTTCAATAGATGTCTGAAACATACTTGCTAATGTACGATGCACTTTAGAGCAGAAAGGAAAATATTGTAAAGGATCCGGTGCGACTTCCACTTTCTTGAAAGGACGACACAGTTCGTGAGAAAAATACAGGAAATTTATTTACACTATGTACAGGAAAGATCGTCAACAATTGCTAAATTAATCATCAGCAATTAAGCAAATACCACTCAACACCCTAAACTCAACGGTCACACACATATTTACTTCCAAATACGAAAAACAACACAGGGAAATGCCTCGCAATAAACAGAGCTAATACATTTTCAGTACAAATTCTCTATCGAAACTGACTTTTTATCATGCGTAACGGCTTTTTATACACACCGAAAGAGAACTCTCAAATATTCCACAAGATTCCCGAAAATCGTAGACCGTTATTTTATTTCTTTTCCATTCACAAATTTTATCATTCAGAAATGAGGGGATGTTATAGTTCAGCCGAATGTACGGGGGCAGTATATAGGTTACGTTACTACAATTATTTTAGATGAAAGATAATTTAATAAACGCCGAATTTAGCTAGATTATGACAAATTAATCACAAAAATAATTACTATTTAAAGAATTTGTAACAATATAATGTTGACTGTTACAAAACACTTTGTAAACTCGCAAACAATATTGAATACTTGATCTCTAAATACTGTTAAGCAAACAACAATACGCCTATATTTTAAGATCCTTGTGCAAATAATTTTAAAAAATGTACCTCATGTTTAGTTAAAATGATAACTGTATTTTGAAATACTTTAAATAGAAATAAATGAAGTAATTCAATTCATTTTTAGAATATTTAAGCTTCAAAACCTTTCATTTTTTTAAATGTAGACGTATGCCGGGGATTGAAATCAGCAGCTTTAAAAAATCAAATGTCCTCAGAATCAATGTGATTTTAATAAGCGGTGGGCACTGTTTTTTGGTAGTTCATTGCAGTTTTTTTGTTTGGTATTATTTTTTGAGTTTAGTTTAAGAGTCGTCATCAAATAACCGAATTGAAAAAGTGAAGAAATTTACATATTCGTTTCTCTGTTAAATTGCTTGTGAAATAATGACATTAATGAGATAATTGATTTGCCTTTCTTGTTGTTTTTCAATATAACATTCACTAAACTAGAACTTTTGCCCCCCCCCCCCCCTCTTCCTCATCCCAGAAAATTTTGAGTTCTTCCATTGAAAATATCGATCTATTGAAAATATTGATATCTGGAGAGCGATATATTGCGGTATTAAAATTCTGATATCGCCCAGTCCTAGAGAAATGTGGGGGGGGGGGGGGGGGGGGGGGAGATAGAGAGAAAACAAAACTTTTCATTTTTTAAGCACTCGCTTTCAAAAAGTCAAAAGCCTTGAAAAAATTCTTTCGAATTTTTGTTCAAAATTAAGCATTTTAAAAGGCCCTTTGTAACAGGTCACGAAAATAAAGCACTTTGAAGGACCCATGGGAGTCCTGAAACTAGTTTTTCAAACAAGGATCAATATTCAAAAGAAATTTTTTTTTCTATTGCAAGGTCTTTCAATTGATAGGTTTGATTTTGATTTGAATATTAATTCAAATTTACCTAGTTTCAGGCACAACTTCATGAAATTAAACATTAAAAGTTTGCTTCTTTTTTTATCATTTAAGAAAATAATAACTGGTGAAAAATACTTTTAGTTTATATTCATTTAGTATAGAAAAGAAAGAAAAAAAAAACCTTTTAAACAAAACTTTTCAACTCTTTTGAGCAAAACCTCTCAAAAACCTACACACACACACACAAACACAGAAAGAAAAAGTTGAAAAGATGATTAATTAAATTAACGTTTTCAAAAATAAAGTAAATAATTTACTAAGAAATACCTCATTATCAGATTCAAACAGAATTTGGTCATATTCACTTAGTGCTACAAGGAAGATTATAGATGTCACGTTTTCAAAACAGTGAATCCACTTCCTTCTTTCAGATCTTTGGCCACCAACGTCAACCATTCTACAGGGGGGAAAGGATTATATTAGCAGATCAACGAAGAATTGAAAAGACTAAAACTTACAAACTAACTTGATACCTTTCGAATTTACTACAGCTAGTTGAATAGAAACTCCCAAGTAAAAACACATTGTTCAATGAGAAAAATCACAACCTTCATTATCATTAGGTTAGCGGAGATGCTCTGCAGGACAGACAGGATGTATCATCAAAGTTAGTGGTATTAGGCCATTTTTTAACTGCATCAGATTGCCAAATCGTAGGTTACTGCCTTTTTTAAAAGGTTAAAAGAAGTTTTTTTTTACTTTTTCAAACTGCAATTTTCAGTTACCTCATTCTTTGCTTTTATGTTGAATGTTTTATTATTAATTGTGAATGCTAAGCATAGAACTTGATGAATAAAATGGAAAAATAATAGCCAGTGATTCATAGTGAAAAATAAAATAAAAGATGCCGATTCTGATATGAAGAAAAAAATTAAATCCGACATTGCTCAATTTCGTTACAAAAATTAGGCATTGGCAAATTTCTAAAACAAATTTATTTTTCATTTATATGTGCTGGAAATAATGAATATTCATTTTAACTACTAAATATTCTTTTAAAAATCTCCTGTGCTCCCCTAGATTTTTTTTTTTTTTTAAATCACAATTTCATAACAGATCAATCTAACAAGCCTTTGATTTCTGCTAAAATACGGGACAATTCCAAGCCTGTACTACTCACCTGAAAATGATGGAATCAAGGTCAAAAGGGTATTCTATGATGCCTGTTGTGGGTACTCTGACCCGGAGGATGTCTTGTTGAGTGGGTAAGTAGTCTGTTGCTGCCAGCCTGTCAATATCTGTGAGATAGCTAAAAGAAAGAAACAAATAATGTAAATTATATAAGCTTAATACTTATTCCTTGACACAATTACTACTTTTAAAACCTTTCAAGGGCCCAAAAAAAAAATTCTTGAAACAACAAGAAAATGATGACACTATTGAACGATGAACTATTGCTTTATTTACATAGCAGTACAAAAATAAAAGTTTCAATATATATATATCAGGGCTCGCGTTTACGAGCTATAGCGGGTTTTTTATGCAAATTCGCGGAAAGGGGACGCAACTTCCGCGAAAATTCGGGTCCTGGGGACCCAGAAAACCCAAAAGATAAGAAAGAAAAAAAAAAAAAAAATTGTGGAAAATGCTGAAGACCCATTTAGTAATTGCTTTTAAGCTTCAATAACCAGGAGAATCAGCAGAAAGGAATTAAAATGACCCTATCTCTTTATCAGCTATTCAAACACACCCCTATTGTTGACCAATCAATGGAGTTTTATTAGTGATAAGACTGGAACTTACAGTGACCTCCTGGGCTGAGCTCAGGGAGCAAAATATTGCAGGTACATAAATAGTCCATTGTACTGTAAACTGTATTCTAAGAACAAGCTCTCCCTCAACTTTTATCTTTTCTGAAAACAGCAATCAAGACTAAAAGTAAGAGTGTGGTTTCAATGTAATCATCAGGATTAATACAAGACAACTGTACAGTAAAAGCATATCTATTTTGCACTCATGTAACCAGAATTATTTTTGAAAATCATGCATCCCCATTAACAGGATAGGAGAAAAAAAAATAGCAAACATTTTCCCGATCGCGCTGAACACAAAGTTCTGAACTACACACATTTTTCTTCTTAAATTGCTTATGAATACTTGAACTTTATACAAAAGCACTTTAAGCTTGTCCTCTTTCTAGTAATTCATCTCTTTCTGATGGGTTTTTTTTTATTTGGACTTGCAAAAGTCAGGTATTAATCGACCCGCGCCATTTTCAAAATGGCGCGATTTTAAAAATAGCACGGAAACCAAAACAGATATTTTGAAAGAGTCAAAATTAAGTCAAATGTACTGATTTAAGATTGCAAATGAGCAGTTTTCACACTCATGTGAGAGAATGGTTCGGTTTTTGGGATCGCGATTTTTGCGTTGGGTTCATTCGCTTGCGATTTTTTTCTTCTATTTCTGTGTAATTCCCAATGATACTTGATGATAGTTCATGCTGGATAGGGGGGGGGGGTTGGTATTTTCATCTAGAAAAAAATTCAGGAAAATAAAGGTAAAGGAAGTGCTTTCTGCTTGATCAATCAGAGGCACTTGATTAGTATTTTATGGTAAAATCCAACTTTAATTTTTTTTTAAGTAAATTTTGAGTGTGATTATCTCATTGTAACTGACCAAATAGTTTCTCACATAACTAAGTCTTGCAAGTGTATTATTTGAAAATAATTTTACAATGATAATCATAAAAAATAAAACCAATTTAATTTATTTCATAACTTTTTTAAATCACTATGTAAAAAGTTTTTTTCCCAAGTATTAACCTTTTTATATTATTCATTTATATGGTAAGATTTTCTGTTTAAAATTTAAGGGACTCATTTTTTCCACCAAAGGACCCAAATCTATTTCATTAATGGGTCCCTGGGACTCAGGTTATGGATAGTTGAGCGCGAACACTGTATATATACATAATAATTAAAATAAAAGTGAAAAATACTGAAAAGACCACACCAAAAGCCCATAGATGCGCAATGCAGCAAAACTAAAAAGCCAAGTAAATATAAAAAGTATATGAGCCAAATAACAAGTTTTAAACAATTTATATGTAAAA
Organism: Uloborus diversus; assembly: GCF_026930045.1. Lineage (NCBI taxonomy): Eukaryota > Metazoa > Arthropoda > Arachnida > Araneae > Uloboridae > Uloborus > Uloborus diversus. Next base: position 92,037,567 of record NC_072735.1, read on the forward strand.
TAATGATGAGAAAAAGGAAAATACAAGCAGCAATTTAATAGGAAAAGACAAAGGATGAATCCAGAGCTCATCAGCAATGGAGGATTCAATAAATTTGGTCAAAAGACCAAAAAAAATTTAACTACAAACTAAAAGAGAGTGTTTAAGTTCCAGTGTATGCAATACATTTTTCTTTTTCTCATCATTTTTTTTCGTATAAGTTGCTTAAAACTTGCTATTTGGCTTGTATACTTTTTATATTTACTTGGCTTTTTAGTTTTGCTGCGTTGCGCATCTATGGGCTTTTGGTGTGGTCTTTTCAATATTTTTCACTTTTATTATAATTAGTATATATATATATATATATATATATATATATATATATATATATATATATATATATATATATATGACAACCCTCTCCCTTCTAAAGAAAATTATGGTTTTCAAGCCTAAGTAAAACAATCTAAACTCTTGAGAGCAATAAAAGAGATTCAGAATTTTTGAATCAATTTTTAATGAAACGAACCCTTCCAATTTCTAGAGGCACTCAAATTCAATCTGCGTACTATTAGATGACAGCTTAAACATTTCTAAATTTGAAACATTAGACACACTTAAATCTTTCTTTAAACCATATCAGCTTTTCATCTGTTCCTTTTTTCCACACAAACTATAAGTCTTTTTGTATACTATTGATTTTTTTCCCACATAAATGTCACTTATAAGTTTTGCTGAAGTATGCTTAAAATAATCTTACTAAAGGCGCTATTTTACACTGCTCATTAATAATTTAAAACTTACTTTCTGCAAACATATTTTACTTTTTAAAAATGCATGTTTCACTTTATCTACAGAAATAAATGTGTCTGTATTATGGCTGGGGGATGCAAGAATTTCTATATTGTGATGCATTGGCAACCTTACATCCTGCTAGTCGGCCGGCGCAGCTAAAAAGGGTTGGAAAAAAGTTTTTCTTTTTTTTTTAACCCATGCGCCTAGGGTCTTTGCAAACAACTAAAACGTTTTTTTTTCTGTCTTTAAAAGACAAAAGGTGGGGGCATTTGCAGGGAAAACTTCAGCAAAAGTTTATTTTTCAGAAAGGATTATGTTTAGCTGAAAAAAATTAATCAATAATTCTTACTGTAAATATTATAGACAATTTTCTTGATGACTTTTTAGAAAGCTGTAGTCAAAAAATGGAATAAAATAACTTTTTTTTTTATCAATATGAGCTCTTATCGTAATTCTTTATGGTATATTGATTGAAAATTTGCAAGTAAAATCGAAGCAAAACTGAAAGAAATTGCAAGATGTGAAACTACCTGCATTTTTTGCTTTCAAAATAAAAGCCAGTCAGCTATTTCCTGATAGTATAAGTTTCTACAAAAGGTAATTGATCTTTTTAAAGAAATGCCTTCAAAGTGGTGCATTTTAATGATTAGAAACACCCAGAAGTTTTTCTACTTGTGGGAACATACAGGCAAAATTTAGAAAACGTTTTGGGGTGGAAAAAGGCTGAAAAATTAGTTAACATTTAGCGTTTTCTGAAGAGAAGTATTTAAGAATATGAAACTCAAGATTGGTGAAGTCTCAGATTTTGTAGTTTCAATGATTACCAAAATTTTAGGCCAAGTTACTTCTCAAGTGATAAAATTTATTGTTCTTTTTTAATTACTACACTTTCTTCATTTTTGGCATTTTACTTTATTATATTTCATTTTGGTTCGCAATACTACAGAAGGGCTTTAATTTTCCAAATCTCTTATTACTGAATTCCAACTTAATCCAGACATTTTTCAAATTGTATGTTACCAGTTCTATTTTTTTTTTTTTTTTTTTTTTTTTATATAGATTAAGAAATAATAAACATTTTTGTAAGAAGATAATAAAAAATGTTTTTCATTCTATTATGTTTTCTGTCCCACTGTTTGTAAATGCTGTTAATTTTTAAAAAAAATATTGTGTTTATTTGAAATTTGAGACATGTGTTATTTGCAGAAAATAATTCACATGGAAGCTTTTTGGATAGTGTAGTTTTCACTATTCAATCTACAAACCTTGAGGAAAATCAGACATGAGATAACTTAGTCAAGGTATTTTAAATTATTCCACAATCAGTTATAGTAAAAAGCAAGGTGTGTTTATTTAAGATCTTTGAAACATTTTTTTTTCTATTTTGTTAAAACTCAAGAAGTACATTAGTGTCAGGGTTCATACTCTGTTTGGATGATAAAAATTCTATGACTTTTCCAAAACTTTTTCATGACTTCATAAAAATTTTCATAACCTTGTTACATGAAGAAAATAGTACTATTTAATATCAAACTCACCAATTTTTTTTGGAAATGAGCTCTGTGGAAAAATTTTACTTTACTTTCTGCGACAATTTTTCTGGACCAAATTTCTTTCTGCAAGAATACCCCGTGAAGTAAAAAATGAACTAATGGACAAACTTGAGTGCAATTCATTTCAAAAGTGAAAAATTTATTTATTAACAAATTTTTCACAACTTCTTGTTTAAGTAAATTCATTTATACAAAAACGAAATCATTAAAGCTCAGTATCAGGGTTTCCAACAGATTTTCAGTTTTCACTAAAGAAAAAAAGGGACCTTGAGCTAAATCTATATGGTTAAAAATGGTTAACACCATGGTAAAAGCAATTGGTAAGTGAAAAAAATAAATCTAAACAACAGCAATGTAAATTATTATGCTAATTTATGTAATGCTAATTTAAATTATTATGTTATAGTAGGGGGTGATTGCTTAAACAAGGATGCCACTCTCATATTTAAGTTTTCAGTCTTAATCTCTTAGCACTTATCAGTAGTTCTAAATACCAAAAAAATACAGATGCAACATCCATGGAATATTCCAAGGAATAAGATCTGAATAAAAAATAATTTTTAATTTAAATATGCATTACAGTTCGGGGGAAAAAACCTTCCCCAAAGAAAAAAAAACTAAAACATGTATGTGATTTGAAAAAGTAAATAAAGAACACCCCTTTTCCTCACATAAAAAAAACTAAAAAGAATGCATTGCACAATTATAACGAAGTGTCCCCCTCCCCCCATATTAAAAGGAAATATACTAAAAGGAATATATAATATATTAAAAAGAAAATACATTTAATTAAAATATGCCTTACAGTAAAAAAAAAAAAAAACATGAATGTGATTTGGGGGAAAAATTAATAAATAAAGATCATCCTCCGTTAAAAAAAATCTATGCCAATACACAATATTACAAAGTATCCTCCCCCCCCCCAAAAAGGAAAATAAATTTAATTAAAATACACATTTTAGTTGGAACAAATCGAAAATTCAACCACCCCCCAGAAAAAAAAAGAATTTTATTAAAATACTTGATGCTTGAAAAGCAAAAAAGAAATCCTCCCCTGCCCCCCTGCGAGGACCAACCACTATATTTCAGTGAGACAAAGTGCCGACTCATCTCTAACTCAACAAATACGTGGTTTAACATGAATAAAAATTTCACGAACTAGTTATTGCTTAGTACAGACTTAAATTCAATAGAAAACTTGTGGGAACAGCTAGCACGAAAATGACATGAAAATGGGAGCCATGAAAATGAGCGACACAGCGAGCATGATATAATCCTTTATGAACTCTCCCCATAGGTAATGTAAAACTTGATACCTTCGATGGAGAACCATGTGTTCGAAGCAACTAGAAGTAGTAATAAAATTGCGACTTCATATTAACATTGTAACAATGCTTCCCAAGCTGAAGTGCCTATAATTATCAGACATCCTATTTTCTGTTTATCTAAATAAATTCAACATGTGATTTTTTTTTCTATTAATTTAACTCTAACTTGTGCTTCACATACTGTTAATTATTTAACACCCATGAAATAAAAATTCTCACATACAGAGGTGTGAAATTTATTAGACTCAAGGAGCGGAAAACAGGAAAATCGATTATTCTGGTTAAAAAATAACCTCTAGATCCTTTTTAAAAGTTTAATTATGTTTTTAGAGAATAGTCAAAGTACTATATACATTATTTTGCCACAAAATTTCCCATTTTCCTTAAATTCCCCCTCCTTGGCAGCATTGAGTCTTATCTGATAACAACCACCATTATGTTCTGTTGTTGTTTCCAAAACTGTCTGCAGCTGTGAATGGCGTACAGTATTTTTTCGTGTATTTTGCCCTATTATCACCAAAATAACAAGTTTATGAGTAATTTTGTTTTGCACACTGGTTTCAGGGAACAGTTTGTGTTTGTTTTCATGTTTTTTACTTTGAACATCGATTTTGGTGAATAAGTAAGCTGCTTGACCTCTCACCACGCAAGAAAGCATTGGTTATGTGTACGTGAGACCAAAATACCTTTTTACAAAAAGAATGCCAAAATCACCCCAGATACGGCAAAGAAAAGGATTCACTGGGCCAAATATGTTCAAGAGGTGTTCTAGAGACCACTAGGTCTTTTTTTTGCCATATCTGGGGTGATTTTGGCCTTCCTGCGTGGCCTTCGACCAGGCATGCCATTGGTGATGAGTATTCGTTGGACCAATGGTAGGTCCACCTCCACACCATACTGCTTCAGATTGTTAACAAGTATTCAGATTGTTAACAAATATTTTGTGATGCAGACAAATACGAGGCGTATTTTTAAAGTAAGTTCCGTTTTGATATAAAAAAAGAACGAGTACAGATAGAGCAAAGAAATTTATTGCACAAAAATCTACCATCCTTACGCTATTTTTTGACATTTCTCCCGTGATTTTCCAAACATTTGTCATAGCGTGGTACAGGTTTTTGTATACCTATTCATAGAAAATTGCCGCCTGTGTAGTCAGCCATGGGATAACATGTTCTCTGAGCTCATTATTGCTGTTGTGCCATAGACCACCTTGGAAAGACTTTAGATGCCGAAACAAATGAAAGATGCTGCGGGCGAGGTGAGGGCACACTAGAAGATGTTCAAAAACGCCCCAGCCAAAGCCCTGTAAGAGTCCTCATGGTTGACTAAACGGGCGGTAACTTTGTACGAATAGGTATACAAAAACCTGTACCACGCTATGACAAATGCTTGGAAAATCACGGGAGCAATGTCGAAAAATAGCGTAAGGGTGGTAGATTTTTGTGCACTAAATTACTTAGCTCTATCTGCACTCGTTCCTTTTTTATATAAAAACGGAACTTACTTTAAAAACACGCCTCGTAGTTTGAGTTCTTGTTCTGATTCAGTTCATAGCTTTAGGAAAATTTTCAGACAAATCATTAACATTTTTTATAAATTGTGTACTCCATGACTACATTTGTGATAATGAGTTAATGTCAACTCTCCCACACTGCACTTATCTTCCATTTTTCTTACTAAAATAGGTAAACATAAGCAGCTCTAAGCACACAGAACATCTAAATGCAACTTACTGCAATAGTAGTGGAATTAGAGTATCTCAAAGTTTGACTCAAATAGCTGACAGTTTCAGTCTTACTTATATGTTCAGCATTTAATTTGCTTCTCTGTGTGTGGGAAAATCCTTTTGCTCCTTGAAACATTGATCAAAAAGGGATATCAAATTAAAAAAAAAAAGTTTTTTCTGACTCAACAGTATATTTATTTGTAACATTGAATCAGATGGCAATTAAGGAATAGTTTTAGAAAATACCCTTTAGAAACTCTCAGTTTAACAATATGATCCTTTTTCTAGAACAGTCTTTAAATTTATTTTTTGTACAGGACTATGAATCTAGCTGTTTGGTAGGAATATACGGTGCATATTTATCATTTCACTGCAATTTCGAGTTTGAGTGCTTAAGAATTTTCTTTTATTTTTGAAAAACAATAGAACTGCTTTAATAATCAGATATTTTAAAAAAGGTTTTTTTTTATCAATAAACATATTTGTATGCCCACTTGTTAAGAGAAACTCCATCTGGACAAATTTCATGAACTCCTTTTTTACATACACCACAAAGCAAGTTGCATAGTTTATTCCTTTGATTTTTTTTTTAACTGTGTAATTCACACTGTAGCAAGTTTCACCCAGAAAAGTTTTCTTAAGTAAAAATATTTTTTTCCCATCCCTGATGTATTTTTGGGTTGCCAATCATTCCTTCTCTTTTTCATCATTAAAAGCTCATAGGAAATTGTTGTTAACAAACGCAGCAACTCCCTGCCCCACTTTAATAGTGAAGCAGGCGTTCGCATATGCTCTATGTAGTGTTTCCATTAAGTTTAATTAAATTTTCCGATCAAAAGCTACTGAGAAAACGAAAGTATTTATATGCTTTCAACTTCATATACCTTGTATCCATAAGTAACTTCTTCAGCACTCTATAGAACCCCGTGCCTTGCAAGAGACAAATGAATAAATGATGTGTATAAACAGCAAATGAATTATAAACCAGGGTTCGTACTCAATTTCAGAAATAAAATGAAGGATTTTTGGAGGTGTTTTGAAGGAGTAAAATGAGATTTTGAAGGAGTACTAATGGGCTGTCCTTAAATGATGTTGCACTTTTATTCATATTATTTGACCCCCTTCCCCTTTGTCACAAAATATCCCACTTCACCTTACTACTCCTTGTCACATGTCATAACATAGTGTTGTAACAACTGTGTGATGTCACTTTTTATCACTCTTTCTCTTACCCTTGTCACAATTTCATGAACCCGGCTCCCTCTCAAGTTATGGCATCAAACATAGATGACCCTTTTTACATTGTCAGAACTGAGATTTACTAAACAATTGTTTTCTTTAACACAATTGCTTTATATAGTACATCTACTTATGTATTTTTAAATATTTAAATAATAATTAGACAAACTGACTTATGCTGCTGAGAGTGTGGTGGAGGGAAAAGCAATTGTTATAAAACTTGAAAAAATAGCTAAGCACCATTTAAGCATGTTTTACTTCACTTATGAAATGTCTTAGTCATCTAATAATATTTTTACCTTCAACTTTTATGACTCATATGCTCAATTTGTAAATCACATCTTTATGAGAAAAATAAATGCACGAAATTACTACATCAAAATCGTAAATATACCTTTGCCCTAGTGTCGATGTTAAGTTGTCGATTGAAGTATTTTAAGTCACTGTCATAGAGAAAAATTATATAGTCTTGAACTAAAAAAGAAGGAGTTTTGAAGGAATTAAAACCAAAATGAAGGAGTTTGAAGGGCCCTTCAGGAAAATTTCCAGAATGAAAGAGTACTTTCAGCCCTCACGAACCCCTAGGAGTTAGCAAACCACTGGTTAGGAAACGTGTAGATGAACAAGGATTTGTGTTTCATTTTTGCAGTAGGAGAACATCTCACAAGCTGGAAGAAAAATGCGAAGAAGAGAACACTTTTGAATAGGCTACTATGTCAGTGGTGCAGCGAAGGGGGGGGGGGGAACCCCCCAAAGGCATTGGTTTTAACATACATGCATATCCTAATACAATAGTTTATGGATATGAAAGGACTGTTTTGATGAAAAAAAACACCTTTCAGAAGATATTTTTGATCAAGAAATCCCCTTCAGAAGGTATTACTGATCCAAAAAAACCCTCCAGTAGGGATTTTTGGTCCAAAACCCCCCTCCAGAAGGTATTTCTGGCTGCACTAGTGTACTAGTAATGAAATTTGTAAAAAAAAATAGCATTTTTGAGATCAAAATAAAAATTAAGAGCATTTCATGTGCAAATTATTGAGATATTTATATTTTTAAATACATTCATTTTTTGATAATAGTGTGAAAAAATAAATAAATGAAAAAATTAAATAAAAAAAAAATGAAGCAGATACATTTTTAAGCTAAAATAATAAAGAACTGAAAAAGCCATTAATTTTATTTTTTTTTAATGGCAGAACACAAATCTAAGATCATCAGGAAAAAAAGAATTTTTTTGATTATCATCTTCCCTTTGATTGATATTGACTTTAACATTTTTCATACTTTTAGAAAAAAAATTATGAAAATATTTTTTTTTCTACTTTTAAAATATTACTTAGAATTTTTGAATATTTTTTCTGAAATCCTCATACTTTCATTAATATTACTCTAAATTTTCATAAAAATTGGCTGAAAAATGAATGAAATACAAATTATTTTCAATCATCGAGCAGAATCGTCATAGTTTGGAAAATAACTAAACATTCAAAATTTCAACTGGCTGTAAAATGAAAACTAAACCAGATTGAGAAGAAAAAATTGATGTGGATAACTTTTCTACATTAAAGGACTAAACTCACTAAGTTTTATCAAAATCCGTGTCGGTGGGTGTCAAAATGCCATGTTTTTGGTTGAATTGACATGGTATGACCCTCTGATGTCACTTTTGCAGAGCATTAATGCATCCATGATCACTTGCGTCATTTCCATGATAGAATCTTCCTTCACTAACAAATCAGAAAGATCATTTCTATGGTCTAGGAATGGGTCAAAATTTTCAATTTGAATATTTTTAGTTGAGTGTCACAAATGCCGGTATTCTCGTTGGTTTTGGTCACCTTTGTCACTCCTAAAAGCTCTTCTTCCAGTGAGTTCTGAATTGAGTGAGTTTAATAACTTTACTACTGGAAAGAGTTCTGGAACCAATCACATAAAATGTCTCCAGTGGCCCAAGCTCAAATATTAGCACGCCAAAATGCAGTTGATTACGCGTTATTTGCAATCTTTAGGAGTTTGGATTTTGAATGAAGGGAAAATTTTATCTGTTTGCATTGCCGCATCCGCGTAAAACCGAAACTCATCGGCCAAAAATAAAATAAAGGTGTCAGATGTATAACCATGTATAATCGAAACCGCGTAAAATAAACCTGCGTAAAACGAGGGTCTACTGTAATCCAGAAAAAAGTTATAAACATTTTTAAGTGAGAAAAAAAAATCAACTTTTAATTGGATATTTATTGTCTGTGAGTTGATGAGTGTGAAGAAATCATCAAGAAAAAAAAGCTAAATAAATATTTGTTGCCAGTTTTTGCTTGTGTAAGAGGATTTTTTTTTCTTGCTTTTACTTTGAGGCATTCCCTATAATGGAAGGGACTTAAAAATTGTCCTTTCTGACCCCCCCCCCCCCCCTCCCCCCGCAAGTTTTTGTACTGCTGAAAGAAAATAACCAAGACTTTTAATAGTGTAAATGAAAACTTTTACTTTTGACTTTAATCTAATTGGAACTTTGAGATTTGCAGTTAACGTAATTTCAGAGTGGTCTTTACTTTTACAGGTTCACAGGCTCGGATCCAAATTTTGAGCCCCCGTGAAAGACAAAATCTGAAAGGCCCCTTTCCAGAGGCCAGCAGTATATATTTGCAATGTTAATAAGTCTTGGTGCTAGTTTTTTTCAATATTTGTTGGCAATACCTTGGGCTGTTGGGCCCCTGTAGGACATGGGCTCCCTCGCACAGTGGGTAGCCAGATCCGGCACTGTTGATAAAATTCCCGATTTTTTCCTGATCTCCCGGTTCTGCCTCTACTTTGTTCAAGGAATTTCATGAAGTGGAAAGTTATGTATGAAGCAGGAAAAAAGTAGAAGTAGGGTAGAAGTAAGACTCAAATGCGAGAAATTGAGAAAGTATGTAGTTTTTTAAGAGCAAGGAAAAGAAAATCCAAAGCAGAACGGGCAAGAGATGAATCAAATATTGGCAAATTCAGAATCACACTTATTAGGAATGCTTCTCATGAGCATTAGATATCACTCGATTTGAAGAAAAAGCTTTTGTGTTATCGATTCATAACGAGAAATAATGAAAGAAACAAATGAAAGTTTCTAAAGATTATCTTACTATTTGGCAGAATCCGTCAACTGGTATTCTCTCCTGCGATCATAACACTCTTGAATGCCAGAATCGTTCCACAGCGACTTGATGGCAGTCACATAAGGACCCTCAAATGTAGTGACAGTCTCGTAATCTACCAGTCTGACAAGCTCTGCATGATCCTGCAACAGAAAAGAAAAAATATGCATGTTGCATTCATTCATTTCATTGATAAAATTTAACTTGCAAAAACGTGGGTGAGAAAATCTCACCCTCTGTTAAAATTAGAGTGAGATTTTCAAAATTGAGAGGGATAATATTTTTAAATCTTATTATTCAATTTAAAAAAGGTGAAAAAATTGTGAGAAAGCCCTGCATTGAAAAATTTTGCAAATGAGATTTTTTTACAAGTGTGCAATCCTCACACTCTATCAGGAACCCTGCTAGCAATTTACTGTATTACCCTGCATTATCCGACATGCCGGGAAAATGCAAAGTTCACCAGCATGATAGGAAATTTGAATTTTCCCGCATGCCGGATAATTCAAGGTTATTTTGCAACAAAACAAAGTAAATTTCCCCATTCAGTTCCAATCAGAAAGCAAACGACTGTAAGGAAAAAAATAAATAAATCCTAAAAGTAACCTTCTTTCAAAAAAATATGTATTGCCTATAATATGTGCTTGTTATTTATGGTAAGTCATTATGAATGGATTTAATTATATGCCAATAAAGTAATCAATTTGGAAGCAATCATCACTGCGATTTGTTTATAATTTTTTTAAATAAATTATTTTAGGTTCCTTTTAGAGAGGCAAGTTTATTTTTTAGTTATTGAATAGCTATGACAAATTCTTTAGCAGGCGGTAAATTACTGCTTAAATGGTTGCTTACTTGGTTCTAATTTAATTTTTATAAAATTATTCGTTATTAAACAATATTTTCCTTGTTAAAATAACAAATGAGATTGTTAGTAAATATTTTTACAAAATTAAAATGTTTATTAATACTAATAAAATATTTATAGAACTGATATTCATTTTTAGTCTGAACATATAAAATCTTTTATAGTATCTTTCTTTTCTCCTAACCTCTATTTTTCCGGCATGCCGGAAAAGATCAGGAGGGTGTTATTAAAAATCTGGTGACCCCCTAATTTTGCGGCATGATGTATAATGCAGAGTAATATGGTATAAAGCTTTGCAAAGTACAAATTTTAGAGTCTCATGAAATGTATGTCGACTCTAGGTTTAAAAGGTTGTAGTTCAGGAAATATTTTGAAAAGAGTAGTACTCCTTGACAAAATGGCAGCCTCGAAGCATTGATTAAGAGTACATACACTCAAAGACGGATCCAATCTCTGGTTTCGAGGAGGTGAAAAGTGGTAACAGAGGTTAAAGTACAATTTTTGGGCTCAAGTAGAGTGTCTGGGGACAAATTTTAGAAATTAATGTGCCCAAAATGCAATTTTAGGTTATATTTTGTTGCTTGGGGAAAGGGGGGGGGGGTACTTCACAAAAGGCTACTTCACAAAAAAGTAGCCTGAAATGTCACCAGTCAAACAAACATTCATCTGATGCGATAGCATTAATGTTGCCAGATATACATACATCAATGCTATCTAGTAACAAGAAGCCGTGGGAACTTTTTAAAATCACCTTTTACTTAACAAAATTTTCATACAAAAAGACAAAGGCTCCAATTTAAAATCAACTTGATACTTTTATAGGACACTAAATCAGCAATACAACCAACTGCAGACAGCAAAGTGGTTTTTTTTGGGGTAAAAGTAGGAAATAAAGAATCGAAAATTGGAAAAATAGGAAAAAAAATCACTTAAAAAAGTAGGAAAAATAGGAAGAGATTGGACTACACACATGTCAAAAAGAAACAAATTTAGCGTAGATTTTATTTCTAATGTAAATTAAACTAACAATATTTTTGATTTAAAATTGCCCCAAAAATAAACTAACAGTACTTTTGAAGTATTAAAGGGATTTAATGAAAGACCGATTTGCAGAAACAAAATGAAAGAAATAAGCTGACAATCATCAGTACGAAAAATAAACTAGTAGAAGCAAAGATATTAATTACAAAAATATGAAAATAAAATCCAAACAAAGAAACATCTTTCAACAATACAGTAATAAAATTTTCAAGTGTGAAAGGATAAAATGCAATAGAGATTGAAAAAAAAAAAAAAAACTCATATTTTGGTGCAATAAAACTATTTTTGTTAAAGACTTGTTTTGTCAAAAACGAAAACATTTATTTGAGAGCATCCATTTATCATTTGTAAATACTAACATTTTCAACTCCTGTTGTCATAAACTATGATACAAATAGCAAAGTAAATATTAAATTAGTTTTAGTTAAAAACAATCAGCTGCTGACATGCATTCTTGCATAAACAGGTGCAGATGTTTGAAATTGAAAAAAAAAAGGGGGGGGGAGACTGAAAATGCAGAAATATAAAATAAATTTGTTCTTAAACATGGGACATAAAATTTATAATAAAATAATTAAACTAAATAAATAATGAAATAAGTAAACTAAAGGGTTTGTATTCTGTTATGTATTTTTAGCATTCAACATTCAGGCATGTCATTTATGGGGGGTCAGTGGGGTCAATTTCTCCCCTCCCTGGCTTTGGAAAATTAATGCTTAACTATACAAGTTTGTACGGTTTTTGTTCTTTTCAGATATAATTTACATTCAGTATACATCTTTTGCTAGCCACCCCAGGGAAAAAGAATCAAAATGACGGGCCAGTTTTAATTTTAATCAAGTAATAAAAACTAATATTGATTTAAATGTTCGATGATTTTTTACCTCCTCCTTTTTCCAAAATTTTTGTCACGGAAAAAAAGGAAAAACTCATGAATGGTAAACATAACATTTTTATCAAAAACAAAGATCAGTTACTAATGTTTCTCTGTGCATAAAAGGGAAGGCATGTAGTTTCTCTCATTCCTCACTATACAGCAAAAATATTCATTCGGAAATTGTTCATGAAATTGAGAGTGAGGGGGGAGCACCTGGCATCAAATGCCTGCATATATCTCGTTTTCCCACCCTTCTCCCTTTGATCAGGCGCCCTGAGTACAATAAATTTCAGTAGATACGCGGCATCAGTATATATCAGCGTAGAAAATACCCATTAAAAAGGGAAAAAAAAACAGTACTTATTTGCTTGTGGCTCTATTCCCCAACTTTTAAAAACGTGAAGGAATAGAAATGGAATCTTGCATTTAAATCGATTTCCGATTTTTATCAAAAAATCAGGAATGTTTTGCCCATCTAGGCCAGTGGTTGGGGAGTGAAAAAAGGTCGAATACGGAAGTAATTGGTGGAAAGCTGGAAATTGTTTTAATTTATGCCGTATGGGTCTGTAATGACCATACTAAGTTTTCCCCCTTCTACTAAGTGAGCTTTCGCCATAGCGTCCAAATTAGTGCCAAAAAACACCTGTTTTTTCATTAGTGTTAAAATATTTCAAAAATGGCTCTTAAAACGACCAAAAATATATGAAGGTTTCTTGTAGAGCACAAAATACTGAACAAAATGAGTACCTACAACCTGCATTTTTGTTAAATATTAAGCTCACAACTCTATTTCAAAAATTGGCTTAAATTACTAATTAAGCGCTTAAAGCCAGAACGCACCTCGTTCCTACGCTCCCTAACGTAAAAAAATGGCAGGAAAACTTTATTATGTTCATTATTGTAATAGAAATATATCGTAGGTGGAATAAAGGTACGAATGAGAAGGAAGGAAGTTGAAAGTAAGGAGGGAGGGGGGGGAAACGCGTATCCAGGTTAATTATGCTAACCCCTTCCCACTCCCACCGGCTCTCCCTTTCTCCACTGAAATACCTTCGTTCCCTCCCTTCCATCCACTCACCCCTTTCTTAGAGGCCGAATAAACCTTTTTATGCTGATATTTCTCCCATTTGCTAAAAATTCCGGAGGGTGGTTTCTTAAAATCGAAGTTTTAATGCATTTACAATGGGAAACTATTATACAATATATTTAAAAAAACAGCTTTTATGGCTAAGAAGTTGTTTAATTATATCACCCTCTCAATAATTAACGATTCGTTTTGACACAATAACCATTAAAAAAAAACTAAAAAAGCGGGGCACGACATATTTACCGTTAAGTTTGTTATAATCTTTTATAAATTCTTCGTGGATTTTCCTCGAAATCATTTAAAACCTATCATTCAGATACAGTAATGTTCTTTTTTTTTTTTAATGTACATAATAGCCAGAATATTTAACTGTTCTTGCGAAATAATTTAGCAAGAAGGAATTCAAAATTCTTAATATTGAAAATGAAAGTTCATTATTGCCTGCTTACATGCTATATCATTTTGAAAAATCCCCATAAGTTTGCTGTGTGATACAATAACTGAAATAAATTTAATCAAATTTCATGCATCTGAAATCAAAAACTGAAGATACGATCTAGTTTATTCTTAAAACGATGTTTGCAATGTGCAATTATGAAATAAAACTCTAGTAAACTTTCCAGCTGCAATATGCAATCGAAAATCTTATCCTGAATAATTGGTAACAGATCCTAAATTATCGACGAACTTGACTGCAAGCGTCGAGATAACAGAAAATTTGGTGTGCCAGGCTTGTAGAGTGAATTAAGATTTTTTCTTAGAAATGGTAACATTGAGGGGAATTAGCGACTTCCGGTTATACATTTATTTTTTAGCTTGAGGCAAGGACGAAACATCTCATATAGAACACAGGCTTATACACAGGTAAGAATTGCTTTTTAATAACTCATAGAGTGTTCATCTGCAGTTCATCAAGAATCACAAAACAGATATAACACCTGGTTTCCCTAAAAATGATTTTTGCAGCGTTGGAAGTGCTTAGTGACCATAATGTCCTTTGCGTTTTGTACAGTGCAAAAAAGGCTGTACTCTGGCTTGTAGCTGTAGAAAAGCGGGCATCAACTGCTCTGCAATATGCTACAGCTGCAGAGGGCACGCATGCACCAACTCTCCGGAGGATGATGACGGCACTTCAAACTCAACTAACTTAGAAGCGGAAATTGATATACTGGAGGACAATTTAGAAGAAGTTGACTCATTGGAGGAGCGATATGATCATTTGCAAAATAATGAAAGTGGCAATGACCAAACTGACACTGACATTTGCAACACACTTTCAGCGTCAAGAAAAAAAATTAAGTTCATTTAACTGTTTATTTTATGTGTAACAAAATTGTTTATGTTAAATTTCATTAAGCTAGAAAATTATTGTAGTTTTTATCACAATTCCACACAATGTGAAACTTTCACATGTTGTCAAATGTTTTAGCGATGCTCAACGTATCATTTTAGGTGACCCATATGTATATATTGCATTTTACTTTTAATATCTAATGTCTTTCTTTATTTAACATAAGAAAATAAGAGCTGTTTTGAAATCTGGAATGTTGCCCTTTGTACCTCACGTTTTCGTAATTAAATATATTTTCTACAATTACGTGTCTAGTACCTTTTTAATTACTCTTATCTGTGTGTTAATTTGATCAATATTTCATTTTGCACTACTAGAATGCAAAAATTGAGTGTTCATTGAAATAAGTCTGACTGTTTATTTATCGTCAATAGTTAGATAAAAAGAAGATTACTTTTTATGAGTGATATATGAATACTGTTTCGAGTATAATTTCATCATACATACTCTGAGAAGCGAATTTTGCATTTCTGAACTTATTTTCTTTTATACTATTTTTAATTTCTTAGAAGAATTACTTTTAAGAATTACTTAGATATAAAAGCTGTGTTGTTAAATATATTGTATAATAGTTTCCCATTGGAAATGCATTAAAATTTCGATTGTAAGAAACCACCCTCCGGAATTTTTAGCGAATGGGAGAAATTTCAGCATAAAAAGGTTTATTCGGCCTCTAAGAAAGGGGTGAGTGGACGGAAGGGAGGGAACGAAGGTATTTCAGTGGAGAAAAGGAGAGCCGGTGGGAGTGGGAAGGGGTTAGCATAATTAACCTGGATACGCGTTTCCCCCCCCCCCTCCCTCCTTACTTTCAACTTCCTTCCTTCTCATTCATACTTTTATTCCACCTACGATATATTTCTATTACAATAATGAACATAATAAAGTTTTCCTGCCATTTTTTTACGTTAGGGAGCGTAGGAACGAGGTGCGTTCTGGCTTTAAGCGCTTAATTAGTAATTTAAGCCAATTTTTGAAATAGAGTTGTGAGCTTAATATTTAACAAAAATGCAGGTTGTAGGTACTCATTTTGTTCAGTATTTTGTGCTCTACAAGAAACCTGCATGTGCTCTTTCTTGTAGAGTTTTGTGCTCTACAAGAAAACGACCATATTTTTGGTCGTTTTAAGAGCCATTTTTGAGATATTGTAACACTAATGAAAAAACAGGTGTTTTTTGGCACTAATTTGGACGCTGTGGCGAAAGCTCACTTAGTAGAAGGGGGAAAACTTAGTATGGTCATTACAGACCCATACGGCATAAATTAAAACAATTTCCAGCTTTCCACCAATTACTTCCGTATTCAACTACCCAACCACTGGGCTAATCTAGGTTTTGCCATTTTTTTTCTGAAAATACACCTTTTGCAAGGAAAGAAAATGAAATTTTATAACCATGATTACAATTTAGAATGCACAATAATTATATTTATGCATGAAAAAAGTTAGTGTCTGCAGTTATTTTCTGAAGTGGTCCATTTTTGCGAATTTCTGTTATCTGTCGCTTTTATTTTGTACTAACATCAATAAAATATGTAGTGTACAGGTTTTTCATTGCCTTTCTGTTTAAATGGAGCTTCATTTAACTTGTAATCAACTATACAAAAAATTCGCTAATAGGAAATTCGGCTTTTCTCTCACTTTTTGAACAGTCGACCTTTTACTTTAACTAAAGCTTCTAATTGATGGGTAAATAATATATAATTGCATCAGAATGTGCCAGTATCAGGGTTGTCCTATTTTGTCCACCCCGGAAAAAACCACTGGAAAAAACGTCCCAGACAAAATGCCATTTTGTTCACTTCATCAGTAAACTTAAAGTTTTGAGTTGAAAATTTGAAGTTTGAAAATAACAAATAATTATATAGATTTCTCCTATTCAAGTAATATTTGAATATAAAAATAGTATACATAAATATGTATATTAACAATTGATTGTAAAGTATTTTTAAGTGAAAATAAAAAAGTAAGATCAGTTGAATTTTATGTAAGTGTGTTAATAAATCAAATGAGTGTTAAAATAAATTATAATGCATGTAATAGCATTTATAAAACAAGCACATCAGCTGTAAATTTAATGATGTTTATCTGTAATGTGGAGGTTCATTGTCCATAATAAGTGCATTTATAAAATTAAAAATAGAAATAAAAAGTTTTTAAAGGTTGGAGTTTTAAAACATTAAAAATAAATAGTTATGAACAAAAATTTTCACTACATAGCACAAATCAATAGGAAGTCTTCTAGCAATTTGAGAAGAGAAACTCACCGTATTACGACCATCTTTGTAAGGTATCTTCAGCATATCCATTGCTTTGATCATACTTTGCATTGCCATGAATACATTCTGGTACACCAGCTTGATGAAACCCTTCTTGTCTTCATCTGAGTAGCCAGATCCATGAATTATTCTCATCTGTTTTATAAAAGTGCTCTTGCCAGATTCACCAGTGCCTAAAACCAGTCAAATGCATCAAATAAAAATGCAATACAATGTTGAAAATCAGAACTAATTGAGACCATAGGTAGTTCAGATTTTCATATTGCTTGGTTTTTCAAAAATAACAAAAAAGATATTATTTAATGAAATAGTACAGAGCCGTGCCAAATGCAATAAAATCGTAAATTCGGCAAAAAAAAACTCCAACCTTGTCACAGGTCTTGGAAAACGGAAAATTCTCAGAAATTTCCACAAAAAAATTGAAAAGGTTTTCCCTTCGATCCTTAAAATTATTATTAGAAAATCTGCAAGAAAAAAACAACAAATTGGGAACTCGGTGTCTAATGATTTGTTATTAAGTGTTTAGTAAACTAATGAGTATGCAGCATATTTAAAATATAAAGCACTTGCATTGTAGATTGTATAAAATCAAGGATTCTGGCCAAAGGATATTTGAGTCTATTAACTGACCCTTCAAAAAAATCCGATCTACCAAAATGGACCTTTCACAAAATTCCAGATTAACCAAAACTAACCCTTCACAAAATTCTGATTAACAAGAACAGATCTTTCACAAATTGTTTATTGAAAGAGCAAATCTGAAAGCAAAATAATGCATAACACATATTTCCCCAATAATTTTTGGAACCTTTTTTAAAGTCAAATTAGAGGGATCAATTTATATGAAATCTGCTAATTCTGCAAAGGAAAAAAAATTGGCACTTTTGTGATGCTCCTGCAAGCGATAAATAACTGCTACTGCCAAATAAATATAATGCTTGCTGTTTGTTTCTTGCAAAGAAATTAACAGCTGAAAATAAGTTTGATTTTAAATAATTTTCTTTGTTTTATCACAGCTAATTAGCAGCGTGCTGTCGTAAACTTTTCTGAAAAGGGGTTAGTACGCACTTTTCTCCCCCCCCCTCATGATTTAATAAACAATAATAATAATAATATATATCAGCGAAATGAACTTAGAACTGCAAAGGGATAGTAAGGGTGGGGGAAAATATGATCGCTTCAGCTACAGATAGGGTTGTCAACTTCGAAATCATTGCTAGGTGTTAAACCTTTATAATGACTTGATTAGAAAATATTCTCATCATTTTACCAGCTTGTCAATATTTGCGTATTTACGGTGCTGTGCTATGTTTAACAGGGCCGGATCTATGGGGGGGGGGGGGCAAGCAGCAACTTCAGGGGTGGCAAATTCGAGTGGTGCATCCAGGGGCGCCCTATGGGCCGGTGCGCCGCCCCCCCTCTTTGTACGCCCACTCGGCTTTGTTTGTTTGTTTGTTTTTTTGCACCCCCCGACTCTGTTTGCCTTTGTTTCCTTTCTTCTGCCCTGGAAATATGCGCAACTTCCGCTTCCTTTTTCTTGTGCCCTCGAACCTGTGTCTTCGGTTTTCTGCACAAACCTGGACTCCCAAAGGACTTTGGGGGTTAGGCTGACGCTCTCTCGGGGGGGGATCTAGGCCACCCCTGGGTGCTTCTAAAAGGGAAAATAGCCCTAAAAAACTTAACAGATAGGATAAAAATCTTATAGGTGGGATTTTACTCTTTCTCATGTATTTTGCTGACAATTGAAATTGATTAATAGAGATTTATTTTTGAAAACATTGCATGTTTTTGGGTTAACCAACCAGCGGGTTAACATGGCTCTCCGTCATGGGCGCAAAAAGAAGGGAAACAGCGTCATCCCCAAAGAAAAAAATACTGCTAACTTTGTTCTGTAGTCTTTATTGGGCAACTATAGTATATGAGTATTTGGTGTAACATCTTACTGGTATTACACAGAACAAAGCATTAAATCAGCAGAAGAATACTTAGTTCAGGTATTACGAAGAGAGTCATTCTATAAGTATTTAGATTAACTAAGATTATAGATGAATCACCTTGCTAAGAACATTGACATTGAGAATTTGCTGCTTACTAGCAGAAATGCTAAGGATCATAAACACAAAACTTCAACAACATTTTATTGAAAATTGTGCTGTTGGCTCAGACCCATGTGACAGTGGTGAGTGGGGCAAACAAAAGAGGGAGCATTCCCCCTTTTGATTGCACCACTGTCCGCCTCCCAAAAGGCTAAGTATATTATTTGTTCAAAAACATTCCATATTGTTAAAGAGAAGAAACGAACACGCCTTGGAAAAACAAAGTAATTTTAATAGAAAAAATATAGAATGCTGGAGGAAAATCCAAGTTTCTCTAAAAAAAAAAAAGCCTTAAAAAATGTCTATAGCTTCAGATTATTCATCAGTTATTCACGTCTCACACCTCCTATTTCTCTTATTCCTCCTTTTTTTCTTTTTCCTAGACGATCAAAAAATAAGAAAGTTTTCAAAACGCTATGCTTTGGAAGCCCCCTCCCCCAGTCAAAACTATTCAAGAACGTCTCAAATCTCGTTTCCAGGGCTTCAATTTCGCCAAATTCCAGGGTAGAACTACCAATTACCTCGCCTTCTAACAACATCGAAAATTGTTTAAGATTGCATTTTTTTTAACTACAATTTTGAACAATTGCCGAACCCCAAACGTTACCT
Organism: Uloborus diversus; assembly: GCF_026930045.1. NCBI lineage: Eukaryota > Metazoa > Arthropoda > Arachnida > Araneae > Uloboridae > Uloborus > Uloborus diversus. The sequence goes on from NC_072735.1 coordinate 92,057,521, forward strand.
AATGTGGTCTACAGTCGCGTTTTTAAGACTCCAATTTCCAAAAATTACTGTACAAGACCCTCGAACCCCTTTTCTCTAATGCCACATAATTCGTCAAAAATTGGATTTTAAAAACGACAATTGATTGAGGCGCTTAGCACGCAATCCCCTAAAAATAAAGTGAGCTGCCGCTCCCGTATAAAATCTGAAGATGCAAAAACTACAATTCCAAAAAAAAAAAATTATGGTGAAAAGCTTTAAACTCATCTCCCTAGTATTACTGAATATTGCTTAAAAACTTCATCTTTTAGGACTTCTATTTCGAAATGTCTTTGAGGACAGCCCCAGAGCACCCCCTTCCCTAACATCATCAAAGTTTGTCGGTAACTGCGTTTTGGAACTTCAATTTCCAAAAATTGGGGGAGGGGTGATTGATTTCACTCTAGTGTTCAAAAAAAAAAATCGGTCAGAAAATAACACCTAAGACCCGTCCCTTACCCTGAAGTCAATAAATATCACCGATAATAGCGCTTTTAAGACTTCAGTTTCTACAAATTTCCTCTTAAGTCCTCACGAAACTTTCTTCTCAGTAACATCAACAGAGACTCTAAATTTGCGTTCTTAGGACAACAATTTCAAGAATTTCCCAGGGGGATATCCCCCGGACCCCCTGTAAGATAGGGAAAATTTTAAGTGTGACCCTTTAAAAATATTTTCTAGTTGTATCACTACCAGGTTATTGTATTTTCAACAGTAAAAAACATTTGGGCGCGAAAAGAACTTACACACATTTGCAAACTGATTTTGTTGCATTATGTCCATTTTAACGAAAAAAAATTTCATTCTGACATGCTTAGTATAAAATGAATTTTTAATCAAACCCCTTTCGCACTTTACGGTTTATTAAACATATTAAAATACAACTTGATAGAAAAATTTAAAGCAAGATAGATGTGAGGGGGGGCGGCATTTTGAAGTTTTGCCCCACCTCGAAAACTTCCTAGATCGGGCACTGATGTTTAACTGTTATTTTGGGAGAAAATTTATGGGTTTGATTTTTCGATGCTAACAAGGATGACTAACTCTCTTTTGCTTGCCTATTTTTTTCTTTAAATGTCTACATTTTGAAAAATGCAATCGTTTAACATCCAATATAAGTATCAGGGTTGGCAAAAAAAACCGTTTTTTTTTTCAAAAAAACCATTTTTTTTGGTTTAAACCAGGTTTTTTGGTTTAAATACTATTTGCGAGAAAAACAATTAATTTTCGGAAGGTAATTAAGGTTCCATGTAATTAACAGTTATTCAACAGTCACATTATACCTAATTTCTTGCTTAATTAAAGAGATAAGAACAAAATCTTGTAACTAAATTAAATAATTAAAATAGCTTTCTGCGGGGAAATATTGATTGAAATGTTTGACTTGATTAACATATTAGTATGCATGTATATCTAGACCCTTTATGATACGAAATACTTCAAGAAGTGGTTCTGATGCGGGTTAAGATAAAACATAATGAAGATCCAAGGAAAAAAACTTTATAAAACCAACATAATATGAATAATTATCGAATAAAGGTAAAAGTTATATTTTTAAGCATAATCTTTTCAAAAGAACAATTTTCATATTTTTTCTTTCTGATCTTACATAATGTTGATTTTTATATACACAATGTCCCAAATATTGAAGTAAAGCAAAATGTACAACAGTACATGATTGAACAGTCAAAAAATCGATTGCTGTTGTACTGACACAGTTTTAAAAAAAAGTTCTGCTCTACATTCGACTTCGTTCTTATTTTGGAAAGACTTGGAAAAGATATCGACTATCGCTAAAACAAAGAATCAAATCAAAAATACAAAAATTGGTGTAACACAGAGGCGGCATTTCAGCATTTCGTTTGGGAGGTCGAGTTTTTTGAATATGAATTTCCTCAGTACGGTCTCTTCTACATTGGCATACAGTAAAAACTGTTAATGAAAGTTCTGTCACAAAGTTTTACACTTTGTTCAAGGGCTCAAGCATGCATAAGTGTGAAAAATACTAAGAGTTTCAAATGTCAATCCAAGAATTAAGGTTAGCGGATTGAAATTTTTATGATAGAGTGTAGCATTGTTCAAAAAATGCTCCGCAGTATAAATAAAGTAAACAAAAATTCAAACGAAGTCATACATATTAAAATGACATCAGATTTTCTATCATTGAAAAGGTCGCTTTCTAGTCATTCTTCCACGGGGCTTTTATAGATTTAACTTTTGAATACCATCGTGTGTCACTCAGAGATTGTCAAGTAAAGAGCCTCATGATATATTTGTTAATGTGAAAGTATTTTTTGATGTGGGATGTTTTTCATAAAGAGCATATCTTTACAAAGTGTTTCTAAGAAAGCATATAATGTTGCTAAATTGAGTTGCTAAAATATGTTTCTAGTACAAGGAATCAATGAACACTTATTAGCTAAACATTAAGTTATAATATGAGCTTAAAATTTTATGTAAAATGACATGGAGTTAACGCGTAACAATTGCGCAGTCTAAACACTGTACGGGCATCTCATAGAAGATGCACCATCATAGCATAGATACACAGTTTTGAAATATTTAACCCATATGAAGAGCTTACTTCTTTAGTTAAGGCTAACAATTATTCTCCATTTGTTTTTTCAGTTCTTAAAATGCAAGCAAATAATTTTCTAAGTTATCTGAATTGAATTTAGCAATTTTTTAATTATTCTTAGTGAAAAATTTGGGTGTGCAACCGCTCCCTCTCGCTCCCCCTATTTGCCGCCCCTGGTGTAACATGGCTTACAGCTTATTTACTGGCATACATGTTGCATCCAGCTTTGAAGTTTAAAAAATATTAAATGCAAACTCTTTAGAACAAATAAATGTGTAGCAAATTCTATTTCAAGAAATTTTTTTTGCCAAAAACGTTATATACGTGAAGTATAAACTTTTTTTTTTAAATTTGATTCAAAAAATATTATTTGTGTTCACCTCAGAACAAATCTTAATTTTTAGGTGCAAACAACTAAGTTAGACTGTTGATTACCTTACAAGTCAAAGTTAAAATTCCAGGAAAGTGCAAATAAATGGGCAAAAATGTCACACCCCTGCAACAGGAGTGAGCAATATAATGGATTGCATCTACAATAAAAGATTCAATCCTTACTAAATCTTAACTAATCATGCAAATTAAGCATAATGATGGAAGTTGACTGAAATTTGCTTTATGGCACATGTATGAAATAAAAAATATATTAATATTTTTTTTCGATTAAAGCTTGTAATACATTTTAAAGACGCAACTTTGCAATTTTAGTATTTATCTCTGCAACTTAGCTAGAAACTTAGCATAAATGGAATATTATATTTTTCAATATATGTGGGAAAATCAATGTAAACCTGTAAAATGGAATTTTTTTTGGCTTTTTTTTTTAAACATTTTTTTAAAAAAACCGCATGGTTTTTTTAAAAAAACCAATTGATTTAAACCATGGTTTAAACCAACGTGATTTAAACCTAACAACCCTGATGAGTATCGTACTTTGTTCTTTAATCAAGCTAACTTCGCTTTATTAAGATGCAAATAAATGTAAAGTCTCTGTTTGCACGGGTTGCTAACCATGAAATATCAGTTGCTTCTTTTTCTACTTTTTCGTATTCTTTTTGAAAATTAATGATGAAATTTTCTAGCGATTTCATTAAACTGGGCCCTTTTAAGAATTCACACTCTATTGATTGCAATGATTTGCTAACTGCATTTATTCGTTGCAAAATAGTGTTCCAAATCAGTCATTAAGGCAGTTTCATATTTTACTATCTTCTTTAAGAGTGCTGTCGCCTCTAGAACTGTGGCTTTTTTCTCTTTTTTCGCAGTACGAATTTCTTGCAGAGCCTTTATTATGTATAAGAATCCAAGTTTTATAACCAATACAGCATCTGCTCTAGCTAACCATCTTGTGTTAAATACTCTTTTTACAGAAACTGATTGTCTTTGTGTACACTTCTCTAATTTGGAAGCCAAAATGCTCCATCGATGAACTGATGCAGAGAAAAATGTAAACAGCTTCTGCACAAACATAAAATATTTAATTGCAGAGCTACAACTTTCTGCAGCGAAATTTCCCACTAAATTTAGGGAATGGTTCGCACATGGAATAAAAACTGCACTTGGGCTGTGCTCCTTAATGCGTGCTTGTAAACCTGAATACACTCCTGACATATTTGAGGCATTAATGAACGACTGAACTCGACAGTTTTTGATGTCCAAGTCTATTTTTTTTTAAATATTCAGAACTTCTTGTTCTAAGTATGAAGAGTTATGTTTGTCAATGGGAATGAATCGCAGAAATCTTTCTTCTATATTTCCAGAAGAGGAAACATATCTTATCACAAAGGTGAGTTGATCCACATGAGAAATATCGGGAGTTGAATCAACAATGATGCTGTAATAGGTAGCAGATTTAATTTTTTCAATTATTTCTGCCCTTACTTTGTTGGCAATTACGCCAACAAATTCATCGCAAATATTATGTGACAAATAGTTCATTCCATCGCCCTTGGTTTGCATATTTTTGCAGATGTAGTTTTAAAAATTGGTCATATTCGCTTAGGTAGTCCAAACAGGTTAAATAGTTCCCTTTTCTAATGGAATCTTTACCTTCATGGTGACCCCTAAACGTTAATCCTAAACGACTCAATAATTTGATGGTTGATACAATTCTTTTCAGTACTTCTCTCCAGTAACTTTCTTCTTTCTTCAATAATTGAGTATCAATTCTATTGATTTTCATTAATCTCTTATAATCAATACACATAGCTGACATATGTTCCTTTGAAACTTCATGGTCTGACAAAATCACAGTAATTGTTCTTCAATTTTGCAAGCCAGAAACTAATTTAGTTTTAGAATTTGAAAATAGTTTGCAAGGTTAACAGTAAACACATTCGCTTGTTTCTGAAAACACAAGCCAAGTTCTCTTTTCCATTCTCCTAACTCCATTCGATTTCTTTCTGTGAAAATTATCATTAGAAAATCCTCTGTAATAAACCTCATCCCTGTCTTTATACAATGATTTGGGGGGGGGGGGCCCTAAACCGGAACTCATGGGCCTATTGTTAAATCACATCCCGACCGTTAAAAAAAACTCTGTAGTTTCGTTACAGTTGGTAAACTTTAAAACCAACGTATTCGAGCTTTAGATTCTTGCCGAACTTCGAGGCCCTATGGCATTGGCATCGTAATTCAAAATATTGGTGAAAAAAATTTGGGTGGGGGCCTCTAAACAAGTTATAATGAACCTTTTGGTAAAACAGGCCTCGACTGTAAAATAACTCATTTGTTTAGTTACAGTTGGTAATATTTAAAAGCAATTTGTTCGAGCTTAACTGTTTCCAGTCGAGCTTTGGTCCCTATTGTATTATTGTATCGCTGACTTTCGGGGCCCTGCGCCATCACGGCGCCCCCGCGGCTGCTTAGTTTGCATGCCGTTAGACCCGCCACTGGTCATACTTCATTGAGAAGAACAATTTTCTGGTATTTTCTTCGACAAAAGTAGACATGGATAACTTACAGGTACTAAAAAAAGTTGTTGTAAATAGAGAAATAATTTTTTCTACCCCCCTTTTTTTCAAGCTTACCCTTGTTTCAAAAACAAATCATAGATTGTTTCAATTTAGGTCAACCTCTCAAAAATAAATTATGTTTCATTTATTTTGTCATCAACCATATCAGCATTAAAAACAACTACAAAAGCACAAAAAATATATTATTTTAAATCTCACATGTAGCTAATTTTTTGCATTGAGACATTACTTAGAAAAATATTTAAAAAAAATGAAATTAAACGCTGAAAATTCATTGCAAAAGAAAATATCAAAATTACACATCCTAGAACAGGAGATCACTGTATAACTAAACTGACATTTTCTACCTACTCAAAAATGCTTTCTGGAAAATAAATGTTAGAAGGAGAATTATAAGGAAATATTTCACAAAAAAAAAACCTTCTTTGAAATCCAAACTTGGAACAATCACATAAGGCACAGAAAACAAGATGAAAAGCAATAAAATAATACCAATTATCGTTGCAATCAAATTTTCTAGTCGATCACTGAAGTTCAATTTTTTAAAATACTCTGGAATAATTAAAACTGACAAAAATTTAGAATCATATTGGAGATAAATTGAAATATAGTATAAGCACCGGCGATCGCAACAATGTATTTTTTTAATACACCACGCTGAATTTTTTTTCATCGAACAAACTGCATTGGTCGAGATATTGTGTAATAAACTACTAGTATGCATTTTAAATTTATGAAAGAATGAGATGTAGAAAAAGGAATTAATACTAACGAAATGCGTCCGGGGAAGAATTTATAAAATTACAATCTGTAGGAACAATTTATTTTAAAGCAAAGAAAAAATATAGCCAAACATGGCCGTCGAATATAAGCCGATATTCTCTTACAAATTCAATTTTAATAATTAAGAGAAATGCTTGGTAATCATACCTAACAGCAACAATTTGAGTTCCCTTCGAGCATCCCGTTTGTCTTTCCTGAGTTGCCTTTCGATCTCTTGATTGATTCTTTTCTGTTCTTTCGCCTCCTCGCTCAGGCAACACGCCATGTTGACCTACAGGCCCCGAGGAACCCAGCTTTTTAATAAACACTCAAAAGCTTGTTTGGGTCCGCAGAAAGAGGCAATGGAGAAATACATTAAGTTGTGCTTAAATTATTGTCATCTCGGTTGTCAGTGTGGAACAATTACCGACTATGTTCCGACAATACATGGCCAATCACCGCTTCCGTCACACACACACACATCGTACACACAGTTGGGTGGGGTGTGGTAATAAGAGCTCGTTTCATTCTCGTAGTAGAATCAAAAGTACAAATCGTTCGAAATGCTCTTCCTTGGGATCAGAAACGAGAGAATGCTATTTTCTGCAAATTAAACATTAATTTCCCTTCTTATTAAATGTGCTGAAAATTTTCACAATGGAACAAAATTTTTAATGGGATTCTTCTGAAATATGCATAAGGGAGAAGGGCAAATAAAAAGTGATTTTTATACGCAAGTGCAACGCAACTTTTTGGTTGAGGAAAGTAGTACAAAAAGCATTTTTGCCTGCATTTTAATTTTGAAAGTTTTCGCACCAAACGCTCTCCAGATTGCGATTCCCACATGCAGCTAGTCCACGAGCCACGGCCTGGATTTTAATAATTATTATAACATAGAGTCCATAACAAAGAGAATTAGGTCAAACAAGAGGTCCACGTTAGTACTTGTTGAAACGTGTGTATAATTTTTCACACTATAAATTCAAATAGTGAATGATGATTTAAAAGTGTGCAGAAACGAAACTACAATACTCCTTTTTCCATAAAATTGGAACAATTATTTTGCTCAAGAGTTAGCACTTTTAAACTGTTGAATATTAAATAACATCTCTAGAACTGTAAAGAACACGATAAAACTTTTAATTTACAGGTTTTATCCTTTCAAAGTGAGATCCACAATGATAATTTTCTATTTGCAGCTGGTTGTCCCAACTTCTGGAGCCCCGCCCGTTCATTCAACGAAAAAGTCATGAAAAAGACAATTTTTGTTTTCGTTCATTGAATTAAACAGTGATGAACAGGAAAACATCATTCACTGTTATTTCAGATATCACACCTTTTCACAAAAGAAAATGATACAAATTTCCCATGCACCTCCCTCCCCCGTACCCAGTACCAAATGATGAATGAAAGGCTTCGTTCGGGAACTCGTGACCATGCGTATCAAAAATTTACATGACATCATACAGCAAGAAAAAAAAGAAAAGATTCTCTTATCATGTGACTCTTTGTTATTTAGTTTTTAAAGATCGCGGTAGGTTATCTTTGTTTAATAAGACAGACTTGTGTTTGTTCTTATGCTCGATTTCATGAGAACTACGAAGCATCTTTGACCAATCATATACTTTGTTTATAGAAAAGAACTGACAAAATTTGTTGAGCAATTGCGCATTTCAAAATCCTTTGTGTTCAGCGAATTGACTAAGAACTACGTAGTTCCAAAATTTGTACATTCGTTTACAAGAAAATTTGTTTGTATTTAAGCCTTTTAAATCTGTAAAGAAGTAAGTCTTCTGCTTGTGTGTGAACTTTTCTATTGTGTGTTTCTTTTCGCTTCAGTGCATAATCTTTTATTTCATATTTCTTATGTTGAATAGTTTTTATGAAGTTTTTCCAGTGCGAAATATTTTCATTGTTTTTCGATGTACGCTATGTAAATTGGTTAATTAGTTGTTACTAAACACTAATCCGATTGTAATTTGCTATTTGAAAAAGCTTTCTTTTTACTAACATTTTGTAAATTCGAAATTTGCTATTTTTCAGTGTTGAATGGGCCGCAGAAATGAATGTTTTTATGTGAATTATTCGCTCTTGTCATTCCATGAGTTCATTCATTCCTTTGTCCAGACAATAAGTTATTATGCTTTTTTTTTTCTTTCACGAACGTTTACTCTGACAAAAAAATGTTTCCGTTTGATAATAAATATTTATATCATCCCAATAAAATTGTGATAATAAACTTTCTGGTGTTGGAAAGAATATTTTCCAACTTAATTCTGTGTTGTTTAATCTGGGCAAGTTTTTTCCTTCTCTTGAATTTTACTGTTTATTTAATTTGAAGATTTGTTGCTATTGTAAAAATATTCAGCCTCCGATAGACTGTGTAATGCAATAAGTTATGTATAAAACATGTTCAATTCAAAGTTAAACCTTTTTTTTTTCGAATTTTTTTTAAAAATATGATCCAGTTGAACATAGATTACAACTTAAGTGAAAAAGGCACAAATGTTTTATTATTCTGTTATAACATTGTCAAAAGTTTATATGAACTTGAGCAGGGGTGGATACAGGATTTCATTTTAAGGGGGGGGGGTAGCTGTGCTCAAGAAAGTAGTCTTACTTACAACATTTTTTTTGAACTTTGGTTTCTTTAGGTGTCGACAAAAGAACAAAATTGGCCATTAGTTGGTTGCAAACTCAAGTAATTTTAACAAAAATAAATTAAAAACATACCTTATTATTAATTAAAATTAATAATTCAATACATTAAAAGTAACCTAGTTAATTGTATTCTAATCTGTTTAGACCAGTATTCATATCAGTCGACTCAATACAATAAATGAATGCTACGAAAATCTTTTAAAAAATTAAATGTTTTATGAACATAATAAATTTAGATATTGATTAAATATCAGTATAATACTTGACACAGGACTTCTCGAGGAAATTTTCTGAAATGTTAAAGCATTTTTAGGCTGATTTTTGGATGGGTGAAGATATTGGGGAAGGTTCGGAGGCACTGTACGGCAATCTTTTCAACAAAATTGAAAAACATGTAATTGTAGGCTGTATCTAGTGGTGTAAAGGTCTCCCCCAACTCCAACAAAAGCTGGATTTTCCTCTTGAAATATTTTCAAACTTGAAATCGATTTTAGTTTATCTCTGATGACGTTGAAGAGAAGAGGGAATGTTCAGGAGCTCTCTGGAAACTTTTCGATGCTAAAGCTTCATAAACGCAATTATAGGCTATCTTTGACGGCATAAATTTTCAAATTTTTCTAAAAATGTTGGGAAGTGAGATGATTTTTCCGTCTCTCCTGGAAACTTTTTGAAAATGACGTCCTAAAAACGCAACTTCAACCGTTTTTTGACGGACAACGTTATGAAAAGAGTTCAGAGGGAGATTTCCCACCTGAAATCTTTCTCAAAACTGTTGCTCATTTTAAGCTCTTCACTATTGAGAAGAAAATTATTTTCTGTCTTCACTGAGAAATGTGTTCTTTTGTGTTTTGTGTTCTTTTTTTAATTAACTACGTAAAAAAAATGCAAAAGAAAGGTCAATTAAAAAGTAATAAAATAGTGAAATTAATTCATCCTTTGGGGCGCACGAGCCCCCCCCCCCCCCCCCCCCAAATCTGCTACTGCTCATGCCATGTAAAATTAATAAAAACAAAAGTGGCTGGAATGTTTGCATCTTCTCGCTTTTTATGCATTTACGAATGCATATAAAATATTTTTGAAGAATCCCAATTGGTTGGTGTAGGAAAAACGGTAGCACTCTTAGGTGAGAAGAATGAAGACATAGTGCAGGGTTTTGCATTTTCTTTCAATAATGTGAGCCTGAAATTTTGATTTTTATGCTCTTTTCAGTATTAAGACCGAATACTAAACAAATGAATTAAACTTTCCTTTCATATTCCTATATGAAACAATTCTGATTTAGGGATCCCTATTTGTGGAAAAGGTCTCGTTTCTGAATGTACAATGCTTGAAGTACTTGCAGAAAAAATTTGGTCAAATGATTTTACGTTCCAGAACATCACAAAGTATTCTGCTTTGGGGCCCCTCCTCCTTCTTTGTATCCATCACTTCTTTAATGCTCTAAATATGAATGCAAAAAGACATTTACTTTTTTTCATGGTTTTGACATTTTTATTTATTTTATTTTTTCAAGCAAACATTCAAGTATTAGCTCGGTTGTATCCACCACTGAGCTTGAGATAAATTAGCAGTCAGTCAGCATAGTCCATTTTAAATTTAGGCCATAGTTTCAACTTTCCACAAGAAAGCACCAAAATAAATTTGATGTACAAAAGCAAGGAAAGGGAGTTCCACCGGTAAGTCCCATAGCTTCCACTTAAGTTTCTGATTTTTATTTATTTTTTACTTTTCAGAATGAAGTTACTTCTTTTGCTGACGTGTGCTGTATGGGTTGCTCAAGCGTATGTGTCTGAACTAGATCTTTTCAAGGAAGAATGGGAGCTATTTAAACTGCAATTCAGTGAGCTTATAGATATTTTCTAAATCTTATTTGTTAAGTTTAAACGAGTAAAGAGTGCAGTTATACAGTGCAGACTGTATGAAAAAAGTATATGAATGGGGAAAAAAAGCGTTTTTATGTTAATATGTATTTGACCTTGCAGGGACCAATTTGAAAATCATACGAAAGAGAAACTTTTAAACTGTGCTTCACTGTATTTTACGAAGTTTTTCCAATTTACTCCCTTTGAGGTATAAATTTTAAAAAAATCTGCGTTCTCTGTTGTAACCTCTTCAAAAGTGTCCGAATTAATACACTCACTGCCAAAAGTTAAGCATGGAGAGGTAAAATGTGAAAAAATTGATAAGTACTCGCTTAGATTAACATGAAATTCGACAGGAAAGTAGTAAATATGTTTATGCAAAGACAAAACAAAAAAATATATACAGAAATGAAAACAATTCTACATTTTCATAAATTAAAAGATGACGCCATAATAGGGTCATTTACAAAATATTGTTTATACTTAAACAAAAAAAACTGACTTTAATAGGGTATGTGAGCATCCTTCATCAGCATACAAAGTTTACAGCGTGAACTATGCATTTTTTAAGGTAATCGGCCACTACAGAGTTGAGTAATCACCGATCCTCCTGTAGAGCTGTTTCCAACTCTGAGAGTGACTGCAAGTGGGAAATGTGTACTCACAGCACGGCCAAAAGCATCCCAAAGATTTTCAATGAGATAAAGATCGAGCGAGTTCGTTGGCCAGTCCATACGTGTTGTATTCTCACCCTCCAGGTACTCATCAACGATGGTTGTTCAATGGGGACGCTCATTTTTGTCAATTAAAACAAAATCAGAACCCATTGCTGCAGTGTACAGTCTCACAGGGGAGTCTAGGACTTCATTCCTATACCGTATGGCCGTCACAGAACCCGTCTGTAGATGTGCAGGTCGTTTCGATAACCTAACGAAATCCCTGTCCAGACCATGATACTTCCACCTTGGAATGCGTGATATTCGGTGATGTTCTGGAGCCAATAACAATTACCTTATTCTCTTCATACCCTTACACGCCTGTCATCAGGTTGCAGAGCAAATCTTGAGTCATCTGTGAACATAACATTGTCCCAATTAGACACAGTCCAACTGACATGTTGGCTGCAACATTTTGATCGTGCCCCTTTGGATTGAACGGAGAGAGGAACACAAACTCGTGGTACCCGGGAGTACAACCCAATCATGTGTAGCCTTCGGCGCACAGTAGTGGCAGATATCATCTTACCAATGACCACTGCAACCATAAATGTCCACATGTAGGGTCGTTTTTCGGTTCCACTTGGCTACAACAGCAATATATCGACCTTCCCGCGAAGTTTGTAACTCTTGGGCGACTGGTCACAGGTCGACTGTTTGGCTCATTAGAAATTGTTTCCATGATTGTGAAATAACAGAGTGAAGAATCCCAAAGAAAAGAGCATCATTTTGATTAATTGTCCTACTTCAATGTGTCCAACAGCAGGCCATCACTCAGATTCTTTCATGTTGTTTCTGAAAGCCAAATAATCACGGCTGTCTTGAAAACAAATCGCATAAAAGTTCTAACCCCCTTTTATTGGTATTTACAAGCAGCTCCTGCGACCCTTCGTAACGCTGTCTTCTGAAACGACTTGTCTTTTTTGCATATTTCTTGGCACAAAACTGTTATTGACTGTTCTCTAACTTATTTGCATACTTCTATCTACCTCTGCAGCCAGTTGCAGCCTCTCCAATTTGGTTTGGCTTCTGAAAATTTACATTTTCATCTCCGTGCTTAACTTTTAGGCCGGTGCCAATAATGTTAGAGACCAAAAAAATTTAGAACAGGATAAAACCAGTTCGAAAGGTAAGAAAATCTAATACCATTAATAAGAAAAGAAATTACGGGCTAGCTGAGTTCGGGTAGGGGGGTTTAAGGGGGGGGGGGAACGGTTTATCACGATTTCTGGAAAAACTAAGAGTCCTATCGAAAAAAACTAAATTGCAAAGTTGTTGGTAATAAAAAGATCTACAACTTTTGTATTTGCATTTTTTTTCTATAACCTCAAAATATATGCGAAAAATTCAAAAAACCGACTTTTTGGTTTTTTATTTTTATTTCCCACAAAAAAAAAATTTTTTTTCACTAAATTTAATGAAAAGTTACCTAATTATGTCCCAAATACACTGTAATTTTTTGGATTTAAAATATTTATTTTTTCTCCTTATTTTGATTCAATATTAAAAAAGCATCAGAATGTTCAATCAAAAAATCTCATGTCAAAATATCTGATTTTTTAAAAAAATCAGAGCAAGTTTTTTTTGTTGGAATCTCGACTTTTTAATGGTATAAAAAACAATATACAATACTATGGAAACTTTTCGCAAAAAATGAAGAAAATCAAAAAAACTCGAATTTGAAAAAAAAAAAAGTCATAACTATGTAAAAATTTTAAGCTTTTTATTAAAATGCACTTTAACTACTCGAAAAATGAAATTTTCCATGTTACACTGACACAAACTGAAAATAAAAATATACTACAATAATTAAAAATCGAGCTACAGCATGCGTTTGTTTTACCCTTCTCATCCACCATTAGACGGTGACTGCAGTGCCCCCTATAGTTTTTTGGAGTTACGAATAGCAAGCTACACTGTAGGATGGGATAAATGAGCTACTTCAGCAATTTTGAACTGTGTTACCTTGAATATTATGAAAAATAATCAGTTTTCTAATTGTGTTTACTGTTAATTAACGAATACGAGCCATTTTTAAATAATACAAAGAACTTAAGAAGTAAACAAGTGGAAATTAACTCCAAACGATTTTTTAAGTTTCACTGCAGGGAAAAAATAAAATTTAAAAAAAACCACAGACGATAATTTTAATTTTGAACTTTTCCGAAAATATTACAGTGCAGAATGACTTCCATGGCGTTTTTATCCTCCAAGTGACGAATATTTCTAGAAGCCACATTAGGTAGATATTTCTCTATTGTCTCTGTGTATGTAATATATTTCAACACTTTAAAACTAACATTTTTCCCTAGAACATTGCAAATTGCTTCTATTCTTCAGAAATGAAACGAAGTATGAAATTAAAATTGCTGTTTTTACACGCCAAAATGGCTGTGAAAAGTATAATGGAATGGAACAACGTTGCATGTTACTTTTTTACCGATTTATATTTTATATTTTAAGTACGAAAACAAAAATATACTTTTTGTTAACAAGAATTTTCTATAGCTCCAAAAAAAATTCAATTCCATTACTTTTATGGAACGTTACATGCGGGAATAGTTATAAAATTAACCAAATTTTATTCTCCCATTCCAGCACAGCTCTGAATGTAAAATTCATAATTTTTTACAAGCAACGTTGTTCAAACCACTTATTCAGTTATTCAACATGTGATTCTGTGCTAAAAACATATGTAGTCATGGAAAAATAATGAATAGCGACATAGCAGGGCAATCAGGGCACCACAAAGGAAACTTTTGCTCCTTACATTTTTTTTTATATATTAAGGTAAATAGTATGTGTATTTTAACCTGAATCAGTCGGCTACAAAATAAAAATAGTATTTTCTTTCATAAACAGTATGCTTACGTAACATAACCTAAAACAAATCGAATGATACAGTTAAATCGTCGTTTTATTAATCAAAAATTTCTTTCATACATTTCTTTTCAATGCACCGGAAAGTTGAATATATGGAGCTGATATTTTATTTATACTACATTTTTTTTAACCGTCAAGTTTAATGGGGAAATCTCACTGAAAAAACGATTTACGTAACCATTTTACAGTATGGATATGTACATGAAATACACCACCAGCTCAGTCAGTCCGGTCGAGGACTGCAGTTTCGTGCTTATTAGCAATCATCAGCCCAGCTTAAGACTTGACTTTGCCGGAGGTGGAAATCGTCTTAAGCAAGCCAAGAGTGCCAAAACAAACTGGTAGCTAATATGGAACTAGCACAGACCAAACGAGTAACCGAAACAAGTTCGGTTCAACTCGAATACGGTAATTTATTGAAAATATGGATATGTGTTTATAAATAGATTTGAAACATTGTAGAACAACGTTAAAAAATTAAAATTTCGCATGTTTTTGGCACAAACAAATTTAAGTTTGCTTATGATAAACTAATTAGTCATCATAATTTAATTGTTATGACTGTAACAATAAAATTAAATGATTTCGTCATTTCAGATTATCGGCATGGATGAATCTCTTTGCATAATCTGCAATAAGGCAGATGAGAAGCAAGTTTATGAAATTCAAAAAACAGCTTTAAATCGTTTAGTGTGGTCTAGCAAGGAAAGAGTCGACAATAAATACGAAAAATTTGAGAATTTAGCATCAGCTTTTATTCATCGTACTTGTCAAAGTCAATACAATGATGAGTCTTCAATAGCTACATTTCGTACTTTAAGGCAGAGAAAATCAAAGGAAGGAAAAGAAATAAAGACGCTCTTACATTTAATTTCCAATCACATTGTTTTTTTTTGCGATAGGTTTTTCGGAAATATTTCAAAAGAAAAAATACGATTGGTTCAAAATAACACTACAAGAGATAATATATTACAGCATATTCAAAAACAAAACACACAGAATGATTTCGATAAAAACATTAAAGCTCGTTTAAGAAATGTGCCTGATTTAGTTGCAGTAAAAGCACATCACCATACTGCTTGTATGTCGACTTTTTATAACGAAAGAACTGAAAGAAAAATAGGTCGCTCAGCAAGCGAAAACACTAAGAATTTTATTAATTATCTTATTAATTATATCATTGACAACGAAACTGAATGTCAGTTTTCTG
The DNA here is from genome assembly GCF_026930045.1 of Uloborus diversus. Lineage (NCBI taxonomy): Eukaryota > Metazoa > Arthropoda > Arachnida > Araneae > Uloboridae > Uloborus > Uloborus diversus. The sequence goes on from NC_072735.1 coordinate 92,073,183, forward strand.
TCAATGAAATAAAAGAGAGATTTTCAGGAGATCTTCCTGACTACACAACTATAAGGAAAAAATTGAAAGAGCTTTTTCAGAACGATATCGAGTGCCATTTAATTTGAAAAAGACATGATAATTTTATACAAAAATAGTGTAGTAAGTAAAAAACTCTGCCAAGATTGGTATGAAAAAAAATTAAAAAGTAAAGAAGAAGAAAGAATTAGAATTGTTGAAATGGCTGCTGAAATTGTTTTAGAAGATATACGTTCTAAATTATACGACATGAGTTACTACGAAATTACAGGTTTAAGCGAAGACAATCTTTTTAAGGATGTTCCTGAAACTTTGCAAGTTTTTTTGAATACTGTGTGTAAAAATAGAGAAAAGAGTATAAATAATGTTCATAGGATGGATAAAAAAGTGGCCACAATGTCTCATTGTATCATCATGTCTGTAAGGCCACGTTCTTTTTTATCTCCCCTTTTACTTGGTTTGTCCTTGATGAATCACAAAAAATATGCCTCAAAAGGATTGATCGATTCATTATCTAATTTAGGTTTGTGTTCTTCATATAAAGAAACTTTGCACTTTGAAGCATCGATTATTGAGGACCCTGTCAATCATTCGCTTTCTCCTGATTCATACGTCCAATTTGTTTTTGACAACGCGGATCATAATACTTGCACGATTGACGGCAGGAATACCTTCCATGCTATGGTGGAATAATGGTTGTTACTCCGGCATTTAGTGTTACTTCAAAGAAAACTATCTCTAGATTAAAGAAGATTCCATCTTCTGAAGAGATAGGCAATGTTGGATGTGTGAAATTGAAAAATTTTGAGAAAAAGAATTCCGAAGGATTGAAAACAATTCTGATAGAAGATATTTTAGATGTTGAGGATAACTATTGAATTTCTTCGGCAGATTTTGCATGGTCTTATTCAAAATTTCCAAACAACACATCCGATGGTTGGAATGGATTCATGGAGAAGTTACATACTAATTTGACTTATAATACTTCAAAAATTATTCCTATACGGTTTATAAAATATCCACCGAGTAATTATGATACCATTTTTACATCATTGGTAGAAGCAGCTAAACAATGCCAAAAACAGGAGCAAAAGATTATGTTTGTAACCTTTGACCAGCCACTATACCAAAAAGCTCGCGAAATCTTAGCCAGTATTGATCTAGATAATGACCCCTACAATTTGTCGTCAATCCAAGTAAGGCTTGGGGGATTTCATTTATTCAATCCCCCAATTCAATTCATGGTTGGTAGTGGGCTTAAGGAAGCTTTTTGTGAAATATATGCAGAAAATTCTTCCGATAAAGCTCTTTCTGGGCACGCATATGCACGAGTCACCAGAGGGCATTTTCTAATTCAACTTGCCTTGTCTGAACTAATATTTTCGTCAATGGAGTTGTGGGACACAGAAAAGGGGATAAAGGATGCATTTTTGCTGGATTTAGGAAGAGAAAATTTTGAAACAAATTTACAGCACGAAGATTTTAAGATAATAAAAGAAAAATTCATCGAGCATCTAAAATTAATTCAAAAAATAGGTCCTACTGCAAAACTTTGGATGCAGTACTGGCAAATGATCTCATTGGTTAAAGATTTCATTCGGGCTGAACGTTCAGGTAACTGGGAATTACACTTAAAATGCGTAGAAAGAATGCTTCCCTATTTTCATGCAAGTGGACACTTTTCACACGCAAAATCTGCTCATCTTTATCTCCAAGATATGCGTAAGCTTAAAGACATAATAAATGATGATTATGAATATACGCGGTTCACCGAAGGTTTTTTTACGATTAGACGTACTCGCAAGTTTTGGTCCGGAGTTTGGACTGATATGACAATCGAGCAAGTCTTGATGAAATCTATGAAAACTCAGGGTGGACTTACCCATAGCCGTGGTTGGTCTGAAAGCATTTTAACAAAATTTGTATTAACAATGATCATACTTGTCGAAGTTTGCAATGAAATTTAAGATTTTTGTTACGTTTCTTTTGCAACTACAGAGCAACATGTTGATTCTAGGGAATATCGAGTAAAACGAGATGTAGCAGATCTACAAAAATTACAAATCTTTTTTAACCGGCATGATCCTTTTCCAGAGACTTATAACATTATGTCAATATTTTCTGGAATTATTGGCAATAGTTCTGTAAATTGTTACGAAGCGAATGAAGAAGGAAGAAAATCGTTGCAATCTATAATTGGAAATAATTTTGACAGTGTTAAATTTAAAAGAAAAAACAAAGTCTTGTCTCTAAAAATGGTTCAATCTTCCGTTGAAGTAAATGAAGATATCGTAGCAGTTGATTCATTGTTGCTATTTCAAAGAATATCATTAACGATCGATAGTAAAAAAGATATGGAAACATATTTAGTGCATGAGCTTGCTTCATTCCTTTTTCCCCTGTCACTTTTTACAGAAAATGGCCTCAGGAAGAACGTAAAATCTCAACTTTTCGATTTGTTTTTGAGCACGAATGGACCACCAGATTCTTCAGGTATTTTACGTGTCGTGGACGGTGGCTTTTTATTGCACAAAGTAATTTGGCAGAAAAATGAAACGGTAGAAGAGATTATGAAAAAATATTTGCGCTATGTAGAAACACATTACGCTGCTAACAGCTCTATCGTTTTTGATGGGTACCCAGAAACTGAAAAATCAGTAAGTGTAACGACTATAGCATCTGCTTATTCAACTAAAAGAGGAGAACGTGATCGCAGGAGAACGTCTGACAATGTTCCAGAGTTGAACTATCAAACTCATACTAAAATACCATTTTCTCAAGAAAAGTTTTTATCTAACGAGAAAAACAAAGACAAAATAATAAAAACATTAATGGAAAGATTACAGTCACGGGGATTTTCCTGCAAAACAAGCAGAAGAAGATGCTGATGCTGACATAGTTAATGCATCAATTGAAATTGCCAGAGATACTAATAAAACAATCGTAGTTGTTGGTCAAGATATTGATCTTTTGGTCCTTTTGAATCAGTTGAATTCAAATAATTATAACATATATTTTCTCAAACCAGGTTCAGGAAATGTAAAAAATCAATTTTTCACGTCCAACAGTTTCAAATATGAGTCCTGCAAAAATATCGTTGCATTTCTGCATTGTTTTTCTGGTTGCGATGCAACATCTGGATTTGCCGGAAAAGGAAAGAAAACCATCGTAAACTCATTATTAGACAGTAAAAATGTGTCAAATGTTGCCGATATTTTTTATAAAAAAGATGCAAACAAGGAAGATATTGTTAAAAATGGCTTGCAATTAATCAAATCTATTTATAAATGTAATCATGAAAGTATAACATTAAATCAATTAAGATTTCAAAAGTATCAGTTAGCAAGAATTAAATCATCTTTCGTATTGGCAAATCTTCCACCTACAGAAAGCGCAGCAGAACAACATTGTTACAGGTCTTATTATCAGCTTCAAACTTGGCTCGGTAATAAATTGACAGCAACAGATTGGGGCTGGAAACAACATCTCACGGGCATTATGCCCAAATTGACCGAAAAAGAACTAATTCCGGAAATATTGCTGAAAACTATTTGTTGCAGCTGTGAAACTGGATGCAACAGTCTAAAATGTGGATGCCGAAAACATGGTTTAAAGTGTACGAATCTATGTTCAAATTGTCACGGTTCTGAAAAATGCGCCAATGTGGAAGTAAAAACCTACGAGGAAGTTAATGATTTAGATGAAATTGGGGATGATGAACTAATGCAGACCGGAAAAAATATTGGAGACGAAGATGATGATGGTCTAGAAAATTTCGAAGATCTACGGGAATCAAGAGCAATAGTTGAGCATAATGATAAAGAAAAGCCATCAAAGAAGCGAAAACTAATGGATAAGTAAAGGATGTGATTATAGTTAACGATTAAATATTGAAAAATAACAAGATAATAAAGCGTTTTGTTAAAATGAATGAAGTATTTTTTGAACGAAATAAATGTTCTATACCTTTTTTGTGTAATTAAAGTTCAAATTTTAATAAATAGCTTAACATTTTACATAGGAGTGATATTTTTTTTTTTTTCAAATTCGAGTTTTTTTGATTTTCTTCATTTTTTGCGAAAAGTTTCCATAGTATTGTATATTGTTTTTTATACCATTAAAAAGTAGAGATTCCAACAAAAAAACACTTGCTCCGATTTTTTTAAAAAATCAGATATTTTGACGTGAGATTTTTTGATTGAAAATTCTGATGCTTTTTTAATATTAAATCAAAATAAGGAGAAAAAATAAATATTTTAAATCCAAAAAATTACAGTGTATTTGGGACATAATTAGGTAACTTTTCATTAAATTTAGTGAAAAAAATTTTTTTTTGTGGGAAATAAAAATAAAAAACCAAAAGGTGGTTTTTTGAATTTTTCGCATATATTTTGAGGTTACAGAAAAAAAGTGCAAATGCAAAAGTTGTAGATCTTTATTACCAACAACTTTGCAATTTAGTTTTTTTCGATAGGACTCTTAATTTTTCCAGAAATCGTGATAAACCGTTTTTCCCCCCTTAAACCCCCTACACCCCCCTTCCAGAACTCAGCTCGCCCGTAATTTATTTTTCCTATTAATGTTTTTAGATTTTCTTACGTTTCGAACTGGTTTTATCCTGTTCTAAATTTTTTCGACTTTTTGTCAGTTTCAAAGCTATTGGCACTGGCCTATTTTGTCAGCGAGTGTAGATGAAAAGACATCCGAACAAAAAAACTTCGGTCAGACATCTTTTCTTCCATAAGCACTTTTCTTTTGTTTTAAAAAGGGGTTCTCTGACAATTTTTGCAATTTAATGTTGTAATATTATCTTTTCCTTTTCAGCTCAATGGTATTTATTTCTAAAGAAATGTTGTTTGTCCACTGGTTGGGTGCTCATTCTCTGGGTTGTCGCCCTTTTTTTTCTATTGAAACTCTTGAAAGAATCATATAAGCCCCCCCCCCCCCGCTCCTTTTTTAAAAATAATTACATTTAGCAATTCAAATTGCTTTTTCTGTCATGTGCACAGGGTTGTCCTATTTTGTCCACCCGGGAAAAAGCCCATACTGGACAAAATGTCATTTTTTCCATTTTGTCCACTTTTTCGATAAACTGAAAATTTTTGATAGTTTGAAAATGATAAATATAGTATATAAAAATATTGAAAATAAGAAGTAATTATATAGATTCTTCCTTTTCAAGTAATATTTTAATTTTAAAATAGCATACATAAATATGTATATAACAATTGATTGAAAAATATTTTAAACTGAAAATGAAAAAAATAAGATCTGTTGAAGTTTATGTAAGTTTGTATATAGATCAAATAAGTGTTAATAAGTTATAATGCATGTAATAGCATTTATAAAAACAAACACATCAGCTGTACATGTTAAGATATTTATCTGTGATGTGGAGGTTTATTGTCCACAATAAATGCATTTATAAAATTAAAAGTAGATATAAAAAGTTATTAAAGGTTGGACTCTAAAAACATTAAAAATCATATTTAAAAAAAGTGGGGGAGCAGGATGGACTACTATCTTTACTAATAATAAAGCAGAAAGTCTCTCTGTCCGGAGGATGTCTGTAGGATGTCTGTGACGTGCATAGCGCCTAGACCGTTCGGCCGATTTTCATGAAATTTGGCACAAAGTTAGTTTGTAGCATGGGGGTGTGCACCTCGAAGCGATTTTTCGAAAATTTGATGTGCTTCTTTTTCTATTCCAATTTTAAGAACAAATATATCATAAGATAGATGAGTAAATTACGAAATTATCATAATGTGGAACCATAAAATGGGCACAAGCCAATTGGCGAGAAAATTCACCATACATTATTTGTAAATATACAGGCGAACCAAAAGACCTTTTAATTTTTCTATTACGAGCAAAGTCGTACGGGTACCACTAGTATATTAATAAAAGAAATGTTGACATGGAGTGAAATCTGTTCTTGTAATACAAATGTGATGATCAGCAACAGATTCTGAACCCAGCTGGGCTGTTCCGAGTCAATTTATTAGTCCCCAATGAAGATAAATGGCTATTTTAAAGTTATCTATCCTCTTGCTCATTATAGTCTCTTCTGGTACACTGTTCTGAGTACTGCAACCCTACTAAAGTAGTAATTTGTATGACATTAACATATCCTTAAAGACATGCAGAGAACATAAATATATTACTATGGGGTGACATCTATAAAAACTTCAAAAAAAAACAGTAAAATGTTTTTAGTCTATAAATCTTCAATTTCTATGTATGTCACCAAACATTTCATTTGACTTTTCCATTGAGTTTAATTTCTTTTATTGTAATATATTATAGTGTAATCACGCCCAATAGCTTACTCACATTGTTAAATCTTATTACTTTTAAATAAGTTATGATCTAAAATTAATTCCACCAATGTGTAATTAAAATTTGTTTTGGATTTTCTAAATTCTAAAGTTAACAATCATTCTTATTTTTAATTAAATGATTAATTCATAATATATAATGTATTAGAAAAAATACTAATATTATTACACCATAAAAATAAATTTATGTATGGATAATCAGCTGATTTTTCATTTCGTCCATTTTGTCCGTTTCTTAAGGCGTCCCAGACTTTTTACAAAAAAGTGGACAAAATACCAACCCTGCATGTGCTAAATGCTAATTTTGTTCAATGTTGTGAGTTTCTCAAAAAGGCATTTGAGTGTTCTTTCACCAGTGAGTCTCTGTCTATCGTATATTTAAATGCATATTTTTAAAAGCTAAAAAAATAAATCAGTCTTCTAAATCAGGGGTTCCCAAACTGTGTGCAGCAGCATTCTCCTCACACAGTGCTCTTATATTATTTTTCTTTTACAAATCTAAAAGTAATTCCCATATTTTTTGTCTTTGCTTCCCTGTGTCTCCTATCCCCCCAATTATCATCGGTTGCTGCAGCATCTTTGGCGACTTTATTACCTGTGCTAGTAAAATGAAGAAAAAAAAATATTTTTCTCTTCTTTTGAAAATTTCATTAAACTATCTCCAACTTGAAGTATTAATTTCTTTTTCAATAAATTTATTTTTCAGACAACATTATAAATTTCTACAAGAAATTAGAAAAAAATAAAAACTGATGGCTTTTTATGTTTTGAATTATTTTTAATTTTTCTAATTATTTGAATTCTCTATAGTCTTTGTCAACTTGCTCGTCACGAAAAGCTGATTTTACTAAAATTACCTTGTTACTTTTGAGAAATATGCTTGGCAATTTTTGTTGGAAAAAGTTCCTTGTAGCTGCCCAGACACACATGCCTGTAATCTTTTTTGCGAACGTATTGCTTTTAATGTATTAATTTTTCTATCTTCATGCACATAATGCCTTTTGTTGCAGAAAATTTTATTTGTTGTTTATGAATTCATTCAGCACAATTTCTTGTTCTAGGCATTCTCAAATTAATTTTAATTAAAACTATTTTTTGCCGTTTGATCAGTGAAACTTGGCTTATTATAAATAATCAGCAAAGTGGCTTATTATAAATAATCAGCAAAGTGGCTGATTACTGCTAATTAATCGGGTCACCCTTAATATGTTCAGATACTCTTTTTTGATAAAATGATTATCTATTTATTTGTTATTTTCCAGAGTAGAATGGAGGTATGATAATCATATGACCATAAGTTTTATTTTCTTATTGCAGATAAATTATATGAAGAGATGGAAGATGCTTTTAGGATGAAAGTATTTCTAGAAAATAAGCATAAAATAGCTCATCATAACAGATTGTTTCAGCTAGGAAAAAAGTCCTACAAGCTTGATATGAACAAATTTGGAGACATGGTAAGCACAATTGTGCTTTTTATCTTCTTTTTACACGTCAGTTCCGTCTTTCAGAGCATGTTGAAGAAATATTAAGAGCTTTAAATTGTGCTAGTTTTGTATCCATTGATTGAGCTCTCAAATTGAAATAATTATTGTTGTGCTTTCTGTCCCATTCAATATTAAACACCCTGTATATATATGTATGTATGCATGTGTATATATATACAGTAGAAGACCGTTATAACGCCGACCTGTATAACGCAATTCTCTATAAACCGCACTACTTTTCAGAAGAAAACAATAGGTTTTTAAGTTTGAAAAATCCCTCTGTTTTGCTTTTCAAACATAAAAATTGTTTGGCAAATTAAATTTTAAAAGTTTTTCATCTTTCCATCTTATTTCAAAGCTTTTAAATTGAAAATAAGTACTCATAGTAAACAGAAAATACCAGATGGCTCTTGAAAATGCAGCTGTTATGCAAACTATGAAGCTAGCAGAAGTGCCGGATTTTGATTGTGAGACATATTTATTTGTGAATAACTAATTGTAATATTGGTGCTTTAATACTCACTGGAGATAAAACTCATTCTGAAGTGCTAATAGATAGATATATTCTGAATATTAGTTTCAAAATTTGTGAAATGATCTATATAACGCAAAAACCTGTATAACGCAAAAGCTCAGGTCCCAAGGTGTGCGTTATAACGGTCTTCTACTGTATATATATATATATATATATATATATATATATATATATATATATATATATATATGTGTGTGTGTGTATTATACTAATTCAATACCATTTTTAAAAACTTTGAAGTTTACTTCTTGCAGAATATTGTTCAAAAATAGGTTAAAGTAACAAAACGAGAATGATAATATGATTGATAGAAACAAATTGTAGTGAAAGTTATTTCCTTACAGTGAACTGTAACAATGAAAATGTACAGAAAGGAAAAGTTTTGAAATTGGACCATCATTGCTTTCATGCACTGTTTTACTGTTTCGGGTGATATTTGTCTTCAAGCACTTTTCATTTTTTCCCCCAGCTCCATCATGAATTTGTCGCAACTGTTAATGGCTTCAAGCGTAATTATGCAGAAAGTTTATCAAATGGATCCACTTTCTTGACTCCTGCAAATCTCCATGCTCCTGCTTCTGTTGACTGGAGACAAGAGGGATATGTGACGCCTGTCAAAGACCAAGGGCAATGTGGCTCTTGCTGGTCATTTAGTGCTGTAAGTTACAAAATCTGAAAAGCTATTTATTTATTGCATGTTTTAAAATCTTAATCATTATTCCAGGTTACTGATTTAGTTATTAGAATAGTTAATTAGCTGTGCTGTAGTTGTAGGAGGAATGGGGGGGGGCACAGTCTCCTTAGATATATAGTTTTTTATTGTTAAAACTTGGCACATGTAATGTAAATTGGTTTCAAGCCACCTTTTCATTTGGTGAAGCCCCGAAACTTTTAAGTTGAATTCTCCTAAACATTTTCTCCCCAACTATGGTAGTTTTTATAATGTACTGATAAAAAACAATGACAGAAATAAACTGGCTATCAAAAAACTAGGACTCAAGTGAGTTTTTGTTTCATTGTTCTAGTCTCAAATAGTACTGTAAAAATTTCAACATCTCAAGAAAAATTTTATTCCCGTAACTTTTGAAAACATACTTATGTGTTTGATTTGATAATGTGTGTGGTACAGGGTGGCGACAGATCAGGGAGATCAGGGAAAAGTCAGGGAACTTCATCACTCAAGGAAAAATCAGGGAAATTTGAAAAAATAACAAAAATTCAGGGAAAATTGAACAAATGAGAAAAAAAATTCCCTTGTAAAATGAAGTACTTTGATTCCTTACGAATTTTACACATGTTGTTTGTTTTTAAAAAGTAAAATTAATGAGGTGCGATTATGCAGTGCCGCATATTTGTGCATCTTTTTTCCTCAGGGTCAAAGTATTCAATCTTAGGATGAGCTTCCTAAGATTGCTTCTGTGTCTATAAAGTTGTTTATATTTTACCTAGCTTGAATTTTTCTTCCACGCATTCTAGGCTAAGTAAAATACATGCTACGTAAAATAAACAACCCTACAGGCAAAGAGGAAGCCGTTATTGATGACTTTGTCCCTTGCCTTTACTCATTGTCTTGAAGTCATTAGCATACTGTTATTACAATTTCAAGAAAACGTCTTTGTTTTTTAAATTAGTGCTGAAAAAGTCTTAAAAGTTATCACTTGGCATTTTAATTAAATTTCTAAAATTGAATTTTGACTGAAAATCAAATTTGTTTTTTTGCCATAGTATTACTTGCTGTCACTTCAGATTATATGGAGTATTTCCTTTTCAGACTTTAAAACTCTGTTATTTTAAAACCATTTTCATGTACATTTTAAAATTAATAATTGTTTTTGCATACCAATGTTGCTTGTTACTAAAGTAATGTAAGATTTTTTTCGACAACTAATGAAATCATTTGAAATTGAGTTGTGTGCTTAAGTAAATATTTTCATTATTTTTTAATAGTTAAAATGCTGTATTCATTAAAACCTAAGTTCTTGATTAGAGAATAGCTCAATATGACTGATTGTTGAAAATTTTCAATTTGTTTTCCATAAATATATCGATTCTGCCGTGTGCAAGTAAAGGGCAGTAACTGCATATTTTTTATTTATTTATTTATTTATTTTTTTTTTTTGCATTTTTGTCTTGTATTGTACGTTATCTTTATTGTACATACTCGCTTATTTGGTTTTTGCTGAAAAAGAGGTGCAAAAAAATCGTCTAATTCCAACATTTGCCAATTGTTAGTACTGAATCCACCACACATTTCTTCAAATGTCTCGAAAACTAATTTCTGCAGATACTGCCGTTTTCCTGCACAGGGCAGTATTATTTACGTAAGTAAAACTACATTACTTCTGTACTTTAACTATCACTTGTAATTCTTGCAGCAACAATTATACTGCTTAAAAATTCAGTTCAAGATTATCTCCATTTAAATTTTTTAGTTTTACCACAATTAGATATGTCTCTAAGAGTGGTTTTAGTAATTTCTTAGAATTCTTATGTTAACTGGTTCCTGGAAGTAGAGTATTTGTTTTATATTTCCTACAATATTTCTCTGTCGATAATTTAATACACTATTTTTACCAAAAAAAGGAGCATCTTTTCAAAATATATAGTTTTTATTAACAGCTTAAACCGTTTTAAACACTGCATTTTATTTAATATACAATGTTTTTCAGGTAGGGCAAAGAAAAGAAGTATCATAGGTAACGTAAATCAGGGAAATTTGGTAACTTAATCAGGGAAAAGTCAGGGAACTTTTTTTTCCAGTTTCTGTAGCCACCCTGTGGTAGATACTTTGCAGCATGCGGAAAGAGCTGATGTAAAGTGTTACGTGATTTTGAAAGTGTAAATGCTGAAGAATGTTTTTACAAGATCTTTAATATTGTAAAGAAAAGGCAAGTGCCTACTGCCATATTGCAGAACTTTTGAAAACAGAAAGTCAGTGATTGCATGCTCCTTTCACCAATATCAGGAGTGTTAGTGATCCGACATTTCCATAAATTTTGAGTTGCCGTTTCCAAAAGTTTTAGTCTGACAACATTCTAAAACTAAAAAATCGTGTTTAAAAAAAAAAAATTTAAATGTTTTTTTTTCAACCATTTTTGTATGCATATTTGAAGCGCTTTTACGAGGGGGTGGGGTTATCTTCCGAAAATTTAAAGTCTTCAGAAAATTTTACTTGAGTCCACTTGCGCTCCCGACTGATATGCAATTAGATTTCTGCATTAACCTTTCAACAATGACTAAAATATGAAGGAAAAAAACAAATAATTGACCCTATTTAAGTTTAGGAAAAGCCCTAGCAAAAGCTCATATTGATTACAGGATCCAACATATTTTATTTTATGATCCTCGTTTACAAACTATCAACAACCAGTGATGAAAATTAAAAAAATTTTCTGATTACTGAATAAATCCTTTTCTCCTTTTTCCTCATGTGATTATGTTCACACAGTGCTAGAAACTTGTCTTATATTATTGTAGCTGTAATCCATTGTTTGAAAATATATTTCCTAAAGTATCGAGTATATCAAATATTTTGATACAATCTTTGCCAAAGATGGTTGCACCAAGAAAGATTTCTTAGAATGAAACACAATGTAGGTATTTAAGGACAACCATTGATATAAGACTGTTCTCACGGGTCCTTGAAAATGCTTTAAAGTGCTGAGTTTTGTACTAAAGTTCTTAATCATTTCGGCAAGGTGCTTTATTTTAGCAAGTCCTTAAAAATGAAAAATTGTTTTTTTTTTCCTTTTTTTCCTCCCTTCAGTCATCTTTTTCTCTCTCTCTCTCTTGAATTTCAGATCCCAATTTTTGTTTCGGAAGTTTGGAATTTCAGCTAATTACCAGGAAAAAAAAATCTTATGTTCTTTTTTTTATGTTTTGAATTGTTTTCTTTTCAAAATTAATGTTTTATTCAATTTGTTTTCTTTTAAAAACTGATCATATATTTTTCATTTTTGTGGAAAGCTACCCATCTTTATTCATGTTTTAGTTTAGTTGAGCATGTATTTCAATAATTGCATACTTACAAGCTTTTATGTAATAAAAGGATTGCCAACTACTCCACATTTTGCAGAGCTTCTCTGCAGATTTCAAAACTCTGCAAAGAAGTTAGTTTGCATTGCATTTTTTAAATTCATTTAACTAGCAATTTCTTGCAATCTTCCAAGGACCCATTGTTTCTGACATGAGATTTCTGCCAAGATTTTTGCTGACATATATGCTTTTTTTTTACAAGTTTGATTTAATATAATAGTTTTAATAATAATTAAAAATTAATTTTAAAACTAACTTCAAATTTTTAATACTGTTTAGTCTTTTCTATTTTTATTATATTTTGTTTGTTATTTTTACTGCTTAATAACATAGTGTATGAACATGGGAAATCTAAGTTGTATATACTCAAGAGTATGACTTTTTTTATAAATGTATTTACAGTCGTCCCTCGCTACTTCAACCTTTGACTTTCGCGGCTTCACTACATTGCGTTTTTTTCTAGTTTTTTTCTTTTCTTTTCAAATATAGTAGTTAGCCTTTTTTATGCGCTCATGTAAACTTTTTTCTACAGAAGAGTAACAAAGTATGTCTTTTAAGTAAGGTCTGTGGGGCTAGTTGTACTAGTTGAGGGAATGGAAGTATAAAATCACTGAAGAAAGTGTAGGGAATCTCTATCTCATTTTAACCGTTAAGCACTAACTGGAAAGTTTAAATCACTGTATTATTACTAGGAGATAAATACATCTGTAAATGGTGTTCAACAATGTACTAGCTGAATAAAATATAACAACGTATATAAAGTACAAATTCAAAATGAAAAAAGGTTAAAAAACCAGCAAACAGCTGTTTCGGCACTCTAAAATAAAAGTGCCATCATCAGTGCAATTAAAAACGAAGACAGGTTCAACCCGACTAAAACGCAGTCGAGGCGAACATTGGAATGAGAGACGAGTTGTAAAAGATTTGAGAGCAGTACCGGAAACGATGACGTCAAGGTTGCGTCAGAACTACAGAGGACAGTTGCACTCAGGTGAAAACGTCACGGACAAAAAATAAATCAAATAACAGACTTCCAAACATTAGGAAAAGGGGGAGTGCTAGACAAATCATTGACGATTAAATTAGCATTTTTCCATATGTAATATGACTCCCAAAAATCTAAATCATGAATGGACGAACACTCGTGAATAACTTTGGCGGAAGAAAAAATAAAATTATGGCCACAAGACCAACAATGTTGAGCAATAGAGGAGCGTTTGAGATCCTGTTTTTTGACGTAATTTTCGTGTTCTTTTATCCGGAATTTGAGGGATCGTCGAGTCTGCCCAATGTAGGCCAATTTGCACTGGCAGGGAAACACTATAAATGCCCCATTTGTCAAGGTTCTGAACAGGGTGTTTAAGCTGTGAAAATTTTAATTTATTAACAGGAGAAAAAGTGACAGAAAAATGAAACTTTTTTAAGATTTTGGCAATTTGTAGACTGATTTTAGGAAAAAAAGGGTAAGACAACGGAACTCGAATAGTTCACAGGAGCAAGTGTTTGATTTTTGTTAGCTGAGCTACATAGCTTCTTATAAATGGTATCAATAATATCTGATGTGAATCCCCGATCAATCGCAATACTTCGTAGGTAATTCAGTTCTGATGAAAGTAGATTGGAATTTGAACAAATGGCTAAAGCACGGTAAATAAAAGATCTGAAAGCAGTCGATTTTTGTTTAGGAGGGGTGAACGGATAACTTGTGGGGGGGGGGGGAGAGAAACAGCAAAGGGTTTACGGAAAACAGTAGTTGTAAATATATTGTTATGACGAGTGACGTCAAAAAACAGGATCTCAAACGCTCCTCTATTGCTCAACATTGTTGGTCTTGTGGCCATAATTTTATTTTTTCTTCCGCCAAAGTTATTCACGAGTGTTCATCCATTCATGATTTAGATTTTTGGGAGTCATATTACATATGGAAAAATTCTAATTTAATCGTCAATGATTTGTCTAGCACTCCCCCCTTTTCCTAATGTTTGGAAGTCTGTTATTTGATTTATTTTTTGTCCGTGACGTTTTCACCGGAGTGCAACTGTCCTCTGTAGTTCTGACGCAACCTTGACGTCATCGTTTCCGGTACTGCTCTCATATCTTTTACAACTCGTCTCTCATTCCATTGTTCGCCTCGACTGTGTTTTAGTCGGGTTGAACCTGTCATCGTTTTTAATTGCACTGATGATGGCACTTGTATTTTAGAGTGCCGAAACAGCTGTTTGCTGGTTTTTTAACCTTTTTTCATTTTGAATTTGTACTTTATATACATTGTTATATTTTGTTCACTATGCAGTACAAAGTTTTCGACTACTTTTTATGTAATGTACTAGCTTTTTAAGTTGTTCACGTAAATGAAGAGGAAGACGGGGACATCTACGGTGAGTAACGTGCAATTCATTCTTCATCGAACAAGTTGAGGTTTTTTCATACATTAGTAGTAGTGTGTAAGAACTGCGTGTGTGTGTAGTTTATTCACCAATAATTAACAATGTGATATCTATTACGTCTAACAAATCTAATTTTCCCATTTTGTGCAATATATTAAGTAATACAAATGTAATGGTGGCGAAGGGTGCTGTTTCATGTCTAGGGGGCTCTAACTATGATAAAAACCTATTCAATTGCCGCAAGTACGTTTTATGCGCTCGAATCAGAAAAATATATACAGAATCCTACTTCACAGAAATTCAGTTATTGTGGTAAAGTCTGGAACGAATTAACCGCGATAAACGAGGGTTGACTGCATACCTTAGAACTAATAATTGTTTTTATGATAATGTTTTGAATGAAACTCAAAAATACAAACACAAACCTTATGCAAATGGTTTTATTTATTTTTTGACAATAAAATTACCTATCTAAGATTTCTACTTATTGCCTAAGCAAACTTACCTCTCTTTTTTTTTCTAGACTGGTGCACTGGAAGGCCAGCATTTTCGTAAGACAGGGAAATTGGTGTCCCTAAGCGAACAAAACCTCATAGATTGTTCTACAAAATATGGAAATGAAGGTTGCAATGGCGGGTTGATGGATCAAGCATTTGAATACATAGAGTACAATCATGGCATCGACTCTGAAGAGTCATACCCATATAAAGCCAAGGTAATATATGCATCACTTTTCGTTATTTTAGACTTTTTGCTGGAAAACTTTTGTTTTAGTTATGGTTGTTTAGCTACAAACCAAAATTAACTTTCCCTTATTTCTAATTTTGATTCTCATCAGGGCCAGATATTGGTACTGTAAAGGGGGGGGGGAATGACAACAAAAAGCCATAGTATTTTTAGCGGCAGCAAAAAAAAAAGGAGAAAGAAAAAATGTTACAAAATTTTGTTAAGGCTGGTTTTCAGAGCTTTAATGAGTGGTAATTGATATAAATCTAACAGCTTAACAGACTTTTTTCTTTAGATTTTGATGAATTATGTGCACAGTAACTTTCCCTGAATAATACTTAAAATACCTGAATAAATACTGAATTAGATTTACCTCATTTATACTCCAAAGTATTTTGAGATGTTACAAACACTTGGTAAAAATTTCATTAAGATGGCTTATTTAAGTCAAACAATTGATTTACTAATATCTAAACAATAAATACATAAACTAAAAGTTACTGCTTTTTCCAAATAATGTTTCGTAAACAGATATACAAAGTAAAACAAATAATTATGATCTGAATATTGACATTTCTTGACATTTCTGCTCTTTGATAATTTTTAGTTTTGGTTTCTTATATTTAGAAAATACAATAAATAAATAAATAAATTATTTATTTATGTAAACCTTGCCCCCTCGAATTGCTACTACTGATTCTCATCTAAGAAAAATGTGCTTTTTTCAATGGCTCTTATACAAGCAAAAAATGCTTTGATGTCACCAACTGTCATTAGGGAATGTATAGTTCCAAGATGGAGGGAGCACTTGTGATGAGCATGATATTCAAAGGGTGCTGAGTTGTTGGAGATTTGGAACCAGAATGTGTAATGTTTAAAAATTCTTTAATTTTCATCTAACCTTTTTATGCCCCTTAAAACCACTCATTTCTTGTCTTTAAATCTTAGATGTTTTCCAAACTCAAAAAAAAAAAAAAAATCTCCTTTGAAACTGGTATTTCCTGATGGTTATTGCTGGGTTCAATATTTAAACGTACATTTTCGGAAAGGTCTGTTTTTAGAGATCATAATTTTATGAGGAGTCTGTTTGAACTTCCCTCCTCTATCGCTTTCCATCCCTCATGAGTCAACAGCAAATATGTTACAAAGGATACTAGGTAGGTTTTTGAGCTGTTTGGCACTGTGCTATTAATGTCTGCACTTGCATTGCCCACAGTGATAAGGTTTTGATATAGGGTTGGTTAAGGGAAGTGGGTCACCCCTGTCGGTCAAGTTTTAATACATCTTACACAATCAATAATCCACGCAGTATAAAATACAGAAAAGACCAACACTTGGCATTTTGCTTTTAGTGCAAATTTGGTTTTTCTATCATCCATATAGAAGAAGAAGGTGTCATTTACCACCTGTGCATGAAAAGAAAGCATGTATAATAAAACTTTGAATTTTATTGAAGCCAGTGCTTCTTCAGGTACCAATATCCAAGCTGAATGTTTATTCAGATTGAATTCCTGATTGAATACAATGTGTGGTTTAAGTCTTGCCTATCATACATGTTTTCTTATATGGACCCTGATGACATATAAAAAGAAATTGTGTGGCAGATACAGACTGAAAAAGTCATCTTAATTTTTTTTAGAATCTCATAAAGTTAACTTTTTTAGTCCATGTAATTTTTTACAATAGTGTTATTAGGTTCCATTTCCTTAAGTTTTATTTGTGGTATTAATACGTACTTATATATTCTAGCAAGGACGATGTCACTACAAGAAACAAGACAGAGGTGCCACCGATACTGGTTTCATAGACATACCATCTGGTGATGAAACAAAACTGATGGAAGCTGTTGCTTCTGTTGGACCTGTGTCCGTTGCCATAGATGCCAGTCATGAAACATTCCAGTTTTACAAAACAGGTGAGACCTTGATTTAAAATTAGTTTCACACAAAAAGTTAGAGGCAGGTACAGGGTAATAACTTTGAGCATGATCCAGTTTGAGTATGCATAAACATACTCAAGCTTTGAATGGAACTAATTTTGGCCTGATTCTAACTTGGTAATTTATTCGTCTATGTTATAATTTGCTCAGTAAAATTTTCTTAAAATTGGAATAGAAAAGGGACAAAATCGAATTTTCAAAAAATCCCTTTGAGGTGCTCACTAGGGTGGGCCGAAAAAACTTTTTTTGGAAATCTGTTTTTGGATAGTGCGGAAAAGTTGCTATATGGGCCCGTTATTACCCATAAAAAATTTCGATAAATTTGTTTAATATTTAGCCGACGCTATTTGACCTCGAAAAACTGAAAAAAAAGGACAAAAATGCACTTTTTTCAAAAAAAAAAGAAAAAAAGGGGGGGGGGTCGAAAATAAAAGTTTGAAGCTATTTTCAGCAAACATTAGAAGTATCTGTCAGTGAATTAGTTGAAATCCTCAAAGACTTTTTATACATTTCGTAGAATATTTAGCTACGCTCCTTTAAGACTGAAACATTGGAAAAATGAAAAAAAAAAAAATTAAAAGTAGTTTTGAAATAAGTAAGTACTGAAATGTTACGCAATACGTTACTTAGAAAAAAACAGTGAAAATTCAATCAATTTTATGCGACATTTGTACGCCAATTTTAAAAAATGCACACACTCAAATAAAAAATAGTTACATAAGATGCTAATTTTTTAATCTTCGGTTCCAATTGTTTCTCCTGGATAATAAACGGCGCTCAACTACTTTTATTATTCCTAAGATTATTTTATAACTATTTTATATATATTTGACAAATAGAGCTCTTGAGTATTAAAAAATGTTAATCCTCTGAAGTTCTTTAAACTGATTAATGAATTGAACGCAAGTATTCTTTTTCTCAAGCCATTTCTTCCTCTCGACTTTATGACCCACTTAAGAGACAAAACCCCCCGACAAGAAATGCTGTATTTTTACACCTCCACAGCTGGGAATTAAGCAATTAAAGGGGTCCTCTCTATTGTCCAATGTCCACAATGAGTTGCCACTGAGGCATCTTATACTGGAATTGGACGGTTGCACTAAGTGGCCACATTCATATTCTGGAGCTATCGAACAACTTCTTAGAGATTGTGAAAAAAATCCGGTGGTCAAATTTGATAAAACTGACTGCAATCTTTTGGTTTTGGATATGGAAGATATAAAAAAATTTAAGTACTGAACAACAATATTTGTATAGAATCTGTCTTTCCGTAAAAGATGGTAGTTGTCCTTCAAGCGTGGCTGACAGTAGCCCAGGCAAACTCAGTCAGTCATGCGCGATGGCTGACAACTACAAACCGTTTGTTACGCTTCTATATAGGCACTCCAAATCCATCAGAAAACCTTACAATGCTTGTAAAGTATGTAATTTTAGTTTATGCTCCAATGTGGTTTGAAATGAAAATGAGACCGAACTGCCAGTACCGCGCCCAACATTTTTGGAAAATGATTTCTCTTGCAAGGCAGTTTCCAGACAACGTTAAGGAGATAATTTTCAAAGTTCTCGGTCAAGTAATGCATATTTCGCTCATTCTGAACAGCTACTGTTGACAATGTTGTTTGACTCAAGAAAATACATTCGGGAATTAGCTGTTAGGCGCATTCTGAACTCTAGAAATAAGAAGACGAAGAGCTCGGATGGTGTACGATTCTTGAGCGTCCTAAACTCAATTTTGAAGCCGTTGATTATGTTGATTTAGTTGATTGGGCAAACTGTGTTGTAACAGAGCCACCTCTTACAATGCATCTAAAAGACCAACAATGGAAAGAAATGTGCAAAGAACATTCTACAGAGTTTACTTTCGAGAAATTTCCCTGTCACACCGCAAGCTGTGAAACGTTGTGTGAAACTAATACCCGAAGCTGCAATAAAAGTTTGTGGTGAAACTGCACGAGATGGATACATTCGTGCTAAACTTCAAGCTAGGAAAGAACTTCCATCTTTGATAACAAGGGACAATATTATTCCAAAAAATAATATTCATTATGCATGAGGTATTATAAATCAAATTTGAAGATTTCTTTTTTAAAATTTTATTATCTACATATGTAGTTCTCGAAAATGTATGATACTATTGCGTGATAATAATTACTATGATTAATGGCGTTATTTAATTAATTAGTCTATGATTTAATTTTGCAAAATAATTTTCACATTGGTTTTTTAAAGAAATTCAATATTTTTTCATTTTTCTCCAATTTTTGATGTCGGAAAGAAGCGGTTAAATGCTCCTTAAAATCAATGAAACATTTTATGGGATCGAACTGGCTCATTATATAACATTTTCGGTGCATTCCAGCAAAATATTTGAAATTTAGTTCTTTTAAAATAATTTCGACAAAAATTCATTTTTCTCTTTTTTTTTTCGGTTTTTCAGTGTCAAATAGCGCCGGCTAGATATTTTTTAATATCTACGAAATTTTTTGTGAGAGCTAACTAGCTCACTACGCAACTTTTGCGCGCTATCCAAAAATTGATTTCGAAAAAAAAAAATTTTCGGCTTATTTCGGCCCACCCTAGTGCTCACCCCTATTTTGCAAACTAATTCTGTGCCGAATATCATGAAAATCTGTTGAACGGTCTAGGCGCTATGAGATTAACAGACATCCAGAGACACAGGCTTTCAGCTTTATTATTAGTAAAAATTATATTTTATTTTTATTTATTATTATTTATTTTTTTGGAAAATTTTTTTTAACTCATGCTTTGCTGTTAATTACTTCTCTTCCGAGAGTTTTAATGACTTTCATTCTGCAAAATTGTGCTTTATTAACCATTTTTATTATACTTGGGCCTGATTGTCACGGAGTAATCTGAAGCCTGGTTTTGCATATATTTCAGCAACTAGATCACTTAGAGATTCTGGATTTCACTAAATGATTTGCTTAATATTAAAATACAACTTAACGCTAAAAAATTAAAATTCTGAAATACAATTATTATTTTGTTTAGGATGGAAAATAGCAAATTTCATGTAATTTCCCCATTAAGTGTTTAAATAATTAAGCCCATTGTTCTAAAATATCGTTGCCTTGCAACAGTAATGTTAATAGTGATCATAATGAAAATTTTGAATCAAGGCTTCTCTGGAGCAAGCATGAAATTTATTCAATATCATTGCTTTATCCATTGAGAAGGAATACTAATGGAGGGAGCCATAGCAAATGTCTCAGTGAAATAAGCTTGGGATCCAATGTTTCCCAGGCCAGGTGACTTTTTTGGCTGGGAAGTTGTCGCGTTTTGGCACCTAATCGCTCTTTTGGCGTTAAATATATTTCAGACGACGCGACGGTGCTTATTATGAAGTCGGGGCTACAAATCAGAGCAACTCTGGCTCCAACTCCTTTACCGCATAATAATAAATAAATAACGGATACAAATACAGGGGCCTATCATTCAAATTCCCTCTCTCCACTTCTTGCCGGATTTTAAAATATAATGTAATTGCATTTTTCATGTATTTTGATGTTTATTTCCTGAAATGACGGGCATGTACAAATAGTTTAAAGTGTTCAGTTATTGACTGAAAATTTATGGATTCGTATGTATTGTAATCAATGTTTTGAAATGATTCCATACGCAGGCATGCTAGTATTTAAATTGAAACATAAAAATAGCAAATCTTTATTCTTGCGCATCTGCTGTTCACAGGAGCTTGGCGAGAAGATACTCGACAACAAAGCAAATGTACACAAAATGCTTAAGAGCCGTTAAAATAATTACTAGTTAAGTAAAAAGTGTTTTTATGGAACTAAAATGTTATTTGCACTCAAGATATACAATGTTTTATAACTTTTATAGATAAAATAAATACAAAAATTTAAAAATTATAGGCAACTGTGGAATATGTACTCGTTGAATGCATATAAATGTTATTTTTTCTTTATTTAGAAGAAAAAAATTTCGTACATGCTGGGGAAAAGTTACTGGACCTCCTGGTGTGGCTTTCTTCTCACAGTTTACAATGCTAGAATACTGCACTATTACTATAAATCTAATTTTTCCCTTCTACAGTTAAAGGTTGTTATGCATGGCTTCAGCTAATGAAAACTTCTTCAGCGGTTACGGTCAACTCGAAATTGCTCCCTAAGTCACATGGTACTGTTGCCGTATCGGGATAGTAGGGTTGCACTCTCTCCATCTATTCCTTCTCAATGGCTTTATCACGATTTTTATCCTCATCCAAGGCTTCACTTGATATGTGTCTCTATATCAAGATAAGACGCCTTTCGAGTGAAACCTTGCCTCATCTATGCCAATAATCGATAACGGGGCTTAGTAAAGAGACATATTAAGATGTTTATCTCTAGTAACTTGTATGCTGTGAAACGAAATAGTTTGGGGAAACCTTTTAATATTTAAATGGTTCTAATTAATTTAGCACACAAATAAATCTTAGAGAGGAACAAAGATAAATTTTTAGGGTCAATTGTTTCAAGTTTTAGACACATATAATAGGGTAAATAAATACCTTTGTGCTGAACAGTAAAGTAAGACAAAACAACGTTGCAAATTTGTGCTTCTTCTAACGTTGTTTTGTCTTACTTTACATATAATAGGATTCGTTTTCTTTTAGTATGGAGCATTTATGTGAAAAAATAAGGTGAAATTCTGTGATGGTAACATTATTCTATTTCTGAAATACATTTACACTGAAAAGAATAAAATAACAGAATTTTTAAAAAATAATAAGCACTTTTCATAATGCACTCAAATGGATAAAATAACTTTTCTGTGTCAGAAAGTACAGTTTCAGTATTTCTGTAGTTTTCAATTATTCCAAAAAAATGACACCACAAACGAAGAAAAGTGTGGCTCAAGTCATTTTAAACCAAACTTTCCCGTTAAGAAAAATATGCATGTTTCAACACTCAAATCTATAATTGAAAGCTAGATAATGATTAAAAAAAATTCTGTACATGACTTGAACCACACTTTTCTTCATTTGTAGTGTCATTTTCTTGGAATAATTGAAAACTACAGAAATACTGAAACTGTCCTTTCTGACCCAGAAAACTTATTTTATCCTTTTGAGTGCATTGTGAAAAGTGCTTTTTTTAAAAAAAATTCTGTTATTTTCATGATATGAATGATGAAAATTTAATGTTTCTTACAGATTAAAACTTTTTTTTTTTGAAACATACTGACATTTCAAACTTCGATTTGCAAAAAATTCGCTTGCCATGTTTGAGATTTCAATTTTTTTTGCACGTTTCTGACATTTCAATTATTTTGATGGCTGGAAGTTATGTACATATATTCTGGATTGAATTGACTTTATTTATGGGAACTTAAGGTTTGTTACAAGTTAGGTACAAATCATTTAGTTTTTGAGAGTACTTATTTACAAAGAAATGAGCCCTTATTTATTTTTATTTATTTCTTGTTTTTAAAGCAAAATAATTTTTAAATACTTCTTAAATAAACTAAAGAAAGAGGGTGAGGGGTATTTTAAAATTTGAATTTTAAATTTAATTATTGTTGTAGCAGCAGGGTGCTTGAAAAGTAGAGCTTTCTAACAATATGCTCAATCATGCTAAAATGGCCTAAAAAAACATGTCATTCTGCTGTAGAACAAGTTGAAAAGAGTTAAATAAGTGTTGCAGAAGGTTTTTGAATGAAGCAAAATTTTTAGCGAAGAAATAAATTTTTGAACAAGAAAGAAAAAGATATCAGTTGGAAGTTTGTTATGACTGAACTCTAATTTTTATAGCATTATTTGAATTTTGTAAACGTATTTTGGTTATTAAATTAGATTCATTAACTTTTTAATTTCATTTTAATTGATAAAAGAGATTTCCACTTTTTTACTGTTATGTGCCAGTTTTCTTGCTGTAAACATTTCCCATTGTTTTGTTTGTTTCCAGTTTCAATTTTCCTTCATAAGATATCAAAAGCTAAATTTAAGGTGTGCAATTCATAGTAGTCATTAACTGCTGTTAAATGTTTTGAATTTCTGGCTCGAAGTCCTTAATTTTATATCTTAAATTATGAGATAATATGTACTTTAAACTTAAGATGCAAAAATGAAACTATAAATCCTTTCTTTTGAAAAAGCTCGGTACGTAAGTGTTATACTGAAGGCATTTCTTCTTTCTTTTTCAGGCGTTTACGATGAAATGGAATGTAACAATGAGACCCTTGACCACGGAGTACTAGTCGTTGGTTATGGGACTTCTGATCGTGGTGAAGATTACTGGATTGTGAAAAACAGGTTAATATTTTGATGAATGCTTATACATTCTTTTTTTGTTATTTTGTATGTAACTGATTTGAATTAAAGCTGAAACTTAGCAGTCACCACTCGCCACATGGTGATTAAAGTTGCAAAAGTGGCAATTAAAAAATGCGTCATCGATCAAAAAATGTGTTATTGATCGCCATCCCGGTCGCCACTCTTGCTTAGTCACTGTACTTGCATTCCCAATCGAACCAGGTTCCCCTCCCCCCTGTTCCGAGCTACCCCAATGTATTTCTTTTCCCCACTGCTAGGGGGAGAAATTCAGCTGCAGCAGTGTTTGCACTTTGAACCCTGCACATGCCACCTGCCTTGGGATGGTAGTGTTCTGTAAGCCTATGTTTAATTATTGATGTTATCAATATTTTAATTTTATTGTTATTTGAAAAGCACTATGGTATTTTCTTGCGGATAATCTGTTAAAAAAGGCAAAGTTCATGAGGTGCGGATTATACGCTGCCGCAGATTATCTGTGATTTTTTTTTTCTTATTGAGCCTCAATATTTACAGTAGGATTTACCGATAGAGACTGTACGCCATTTTACAAAGCTTGCATGTTCCTTCTCGCTGCCTGCCTGTATGTTGGTTATTTTACATTGCTTGAATGTTCCTTTTACCCGATTCAGGCAATGTAAAATAAACAAGAATACAGTGAATTAGGAGCCATTTGCACAAGATTAGACTGTTTGCTTCTTCGTCTTGACTGTTTTTTAAGTAACTAGCATACTAGAATTATGATTTCAAGAAGAAATCATATTTTAGATAATATTTCAGATCAATTTTGATTATGCTGTCAAAGTAATTACCTTTTCACATTTTTAGTGTAGTTGCTTAAATGATATGTTAAATTCAAACTTTATTTTTTTTAAATTGTTTTTTTCTTCAGGCAGATTTTAGGACTTGGGGATTATAGGCTGCCTGCGGTTAATACACAGGAAAATACTAATAATTTTGCGCAAATGGGTGGGAGGAGAAAAAGAGAATGAGCTAAGGAACATTTTAAATGATCAATCTTATTCAACAAATATCAGTTAATAATACTATAGTGGTCTATTGCGATGCTACAAGTATGAACAATTTTATATATTTTATTCTGGATATCATAGATTCATTGTTATGAAGTGTATGTTTAACACAAATTCATTTTTAATGTATTTCACTAGTCATATTTAAAAACTAAAAGCATTTTGCATACATCTTCTAGGACATGCTCATAAATAGTTGGGTATGGCAGGTTACAGAAACAATGTTTAATGTATCGCTCATGCACAAAAAAAGTAACACAGCTCAAAACACACATTTTGCGATTTATTTAAAAATATATAACAGTTTGAGGTATTGCTTACTACAGGAAAAACATCATAAAGGTCCCTATGGTTTGCAAAATGATTTACTGCTCTAAAACTGAACTTTTTCCTCGTTTTGCACTGTACTAAAAGATTTATTTATTTTATTTTTTTTATTTATTTATTTATTTTTTATTTTTTTTTGTCTCTTCTGTAAAATTTTATGCTTTTTGGTTGTGTCACCTTTCTTGCATGTGAGCGATATTCTGATGATACTTTTTTCATTATTAATAAAAATTTGGAACATAGTTGCAGTTTTAAAAAGTGGCTACTAACTTTAAAAAGTGGCCACTAATAACTGAGTCTACCGCCCACTGGCTATTAACCAAATTTCTCAGTTTTCAGCTTCAATTTAAATGATGGAATGTTTTGATTTATTCTTTTTTTGCTACAGTGGTCATTCATACAAAGGGAATTTAGTTGTAGAGTTAGAGAATGTCAAGGTAAAAGATAATGTATAAATCTTAAATCAGAGTACTCACTTATTGAATTTGAAATACAAATCGGAAAAAATTGGGGAAATTTAATTCGTCCAATTCAAAAAATTCAACCTTTGAGGCTAGTTGGAATTCTTTGAGACCATCAGTTTTATTCATTTATTTTCAGGAAATTATGGCAGCCACTTTCAATTGTCTAAAAAGAAAAATTAAAAAATTGTTGTCTCAAAGGTCAAAATCAGATAGTCCAATCCTGTTCAAAACTTCTGTGGCATTTACAATAAATGCATTTAAGAATGTTTGCAATTGATGAATTTATTGTAGGCTGACCAAGTAAAGCTAGATAAATCCATCGAAAAAAAATGGTTAAGTGGACAATATCTGGGTGAAATAAGAAATTAAGTCTGGACTGTCCTTTTGTTAAAATAATATGCATGGATTAATATTAAAAATACAGTAAAACTTAGAGTGTAAGAATTTCAAATACAGTGAACTCACAATAACTTGGAAGTCCCAAGGGACCGGCTAAAACCTTCGAATGATTGTTAGTTCGAGCTATCGGAAGTTCCTTTTCCAACCTTCTCAAGAATAGTTGGTATTTCCTTTTTCTGACATAGTGCATAATGGGTAGATTATAACAGTTAATGTTTTGATAAAATTAATTATTAGTACTACAAAAAAAAATTCTTACAGAGAATAAATTTTCGTAAAGGGAAGTTATTTTTGACTGCTTACATTTTTTTTGTCGGATCTTAAAACTTCATTAAGTTTGTACATCATAGTCCCAATTTCTTTTGTCTTAATTTCAGTTTGTATTGCTTTTAAACGTTTTTTGCTTTAAAAGCAGATTATTTGAGTCATCCTGAAAATAAAGGCTACTTTTCCCAATTTTTGCCAAGATTTTAAGTCTCTCAAAGATAAGCAAGCAATAAAATTTTAGTTCATCATCCACTGCAAAAACTAGCCCAATCAGAATACTTCTCACCTAATTTTGCAACACTCAACATGTGCATGAAGGTGCAACACTCAACATGTGCATGAAGGAGCTAAATTGTCTACAGAAAATCTACATTGCACTTACGTGCCAAAGAGTGACACCTGTTTCTCAAAGTCGCATTTTCAAATTTTTGTCACCATTTTCAATCTTTCTTCAAATTTGTTCAAAGAAAACGTAGAAAATTCTTCATTATTCACAAAAATATTAGGGTTGTAGATTTAAACATTGAAAGTAAAAAGAAAAGGAGTCCATTAAAGTTTCAGGAAATAGGATAATATTCTCTGTTTTGTTGTTATTTATTCTCAAAATGAACCCTTTACATAAACAATATTTTTCGTGGCTCTTTATAATATCATTTTTTGTTCAGTCCTCGTCAATTACAGTGAAACCCCTCCTAACGGACACCCCTCTTATGCGGACAATTTTTAATTCCCCAGTTCCAATGCAAATAACATTATTAAACCCCTGTCCTGCGGACACCTCTGTATTGCAGACAAAAAAATTGTCCTGTTAGTGTCCGCATTAGAGGGATTTTACTGTATTTTCAATTTTTTTATGACTTTTATGATAATTGATTTTTGCCATTCCATTACAAACACCCTGTAAATTTTGCAAAATGAATGTTGTTCGTATTGAATGATCAAAAATTCAGAGGAAAAAATCTGAAACAAGCTAAAACGGCGAATTTGTACTTCATTCATATTTTAATTATTTGTCTTACATGATGCAACATATTTTTTCAGTTGGGGCACATCTTGGGGCGAAGAAGGATACATCCGGATGTCAAGAAACAAAGACAATCAGTGTGGCATTGCGACGAGTGCCAGCTATCCGTTGGTGTGATTTTTTTTGACCAAAAACTTCTTTTGCATTTATATTACTTTTATATTAGAACTGGGAGTTCTGTGCTATTTACATATATGTTTAATAAAGTCTTCATGCTTTTACAAGGGTTGTAAATTATTTTTTCAAGCATTTTGCACTCCTCTGTATCTATTTGGAGTTAATTCATTGAAAGATTTTTAAGAACGCTAAGTTTCTCTCCTATTTTTCCAGCTCCTCACAAGGAAGGAGAAAAAAAAAAAACTTAACTAGCAAATAAAGGGTAGAAGAAAATTGGGAAGCTAATGTTTTTCTTATTTTTTAATTTGAAACAGACTTATTTCAAATGGAATAAAATGATTGGTTTAAGAAAGGAATTCACTAAATAGTTGAACCAAAATTTTCATTACTTATGCTCAATGGGATTTTTCACCATCAGAGAAAGTAAGCTTAATTCTGAAAGTCTATTGCAAACATGTATCTTCTAGCATCTAATCAGTATTATCTTAATTAGCTAAAACTGCAAATTATGTCAAACATAACATTTTAACCCATAACGGGGGAGGTGAAAAAGTGATACATAACGGGAGGTGAGGTTTCAGAGACCGCTCTACTTTCAAATTTTTTAAAAATCGTGTAATTAAGATACATTCCTGCGATTTCCTTTAAATGGTTTTTGCACTTTTTTTACCAAAGAAAAAAAACGTTTTTTGAATTTTAAATTGAAATATGCTTTTTCTGAGGAAATTTTACCAGAGCCTTTTCGGAAAGAAATCATATGTTGCAGTATATAATTTACTACTCGTAATAAAAGTGAATCTATTATCAATTATTGATTTTATTTTGGTTTCTGAATACATACAGAACATTTTAATACCAAAAAATTGTTTATATCACATTACAGGAAATTTATGACAGCCCTTTAAATTCTAGTATTTTACGCCATATTTTCAGCCCTCGTTGTCCCTAGAACATCATTACTAACTTTTGTTCCCATTTCAAACAACTCTCAACCTCATCTAGAACATTTTGCATCTCTTCCGCATAACACGGATAAAACAAATGAACCTATTTCCATGTTAAGAGCCATGTCTACTACTGTCGAAAGTTGTAACACTGAAGGGGAGGTGCGGTATCACAGACCACTTGAAAAGAATACAATGAAATTTAAACCAGCAGTACTCTCCAAAATATTCTGATAAGCATGGGAGGTGTTCAAGGTCATGAAACCAAAAGCTATTTGGGACAAAAACCATTCAAATGGACTGAAAATAAAATAAGGGTGGTGGGATGAAATTTCGAGCGGTCTATGAGACCGCACCTCTCGTTACAGGTTGAACTGATTTCTAGAAACAAAATATGACTTTCATCTAATGAAATACAAACACAAATAATAAAGTAGTAGCACCTTTCAAAAAATGCAGCTAATATTTAATAAAAAAATAATTTAATCGATGTCCTAAAAAAATAGAATGTTGTGGCCAGAGTTCGCTGATATATATCCTATATTTATTTTGAAAATATCATGATACTTTTGATATTTATTTTTTCAAAAACTATTTTCAATATAAAAATTATGTATGATCATAATAATATTGTTCATTTATTATTAAAAATAAACAAAAAGTTATGCACTATATTTTCATGATGTATTAATACAGCAAAGTATTATAATATTTCTTTTTTATTTTATGTTCATTTTTATTAGTAGTAATGTAACAATTTTAAATCATACTAAAAGTGCCTATAGTTAAATATTAAACGTTGGTCAGGAAAAAAAAAGACTGCACCAACTAATGCATTTTTTTTTTTATTTCTGAATCATATAATTGTGTAAAAGTAGCTAACAAAAGAGAAATGAGTTTAACAGCTAATGCTAAATTAACTTCATTAAAATTGACAAAAATGAAAAATGAAATCTATACTAATATTATAAAGAGAGAGGGCGGATTTTTGTGTGTTTATATGTTCGAGGTAATCTACGGAACCACTGCACCTATTTGAAAAATTCCTTACTATATGAAAGGTGCTTTCTTAATGAGTGACATAGGCTATAATTCGAAAAAATCCAATAAATAGTTCTTTATCGGACTTTATGTATTAATTATAACTTTTAAAAAAATAATAACATACCATAATCCATGACCATTTTATTTCAACATCCAAGACCATTCGTTAAATTATCTGTATATGATCTCAACCAAAGAGAAACATCGCGGAGGCCCTGGTTCAACGTAGTCTGATTTTTGTACTTATTCATTTTAATTATCCCAGATTACTAAGAAATACTTACAACATATTTCATTAATAAGAATTAGCACCTCAATAAGTTAAATACACTTAAAATACAGAAAAAATCTGAAACGTATTATCACGAATGAAATGATACAATTTTGTGTTTAATGTAGTGATGAAAACAGTCGAGGAAAATACCGGAAAATTTCCAAAAAAAAGTTCTTTTTTTTCCGAAGGGGTTTATTTCCACTCCGGAAAAATTGAAAAAATAAAATTTTTCAACTTTTCTGGAAGTTTTAATTGAAATTTTCAGCAAAAGTGGTTAGAAATTTCTCATACTTAAATTCTGATGCAATTTCCTCCCCCCACCCCCCTCCCTGTATGTTAAAATACTACAGGATTCATATGCTCCTTCAAAACTCCTCCAATACTCCTTCAATTAGGAAATTTTTTTGAAGTGCCCTTCAAACTCCTTCATTTTTCTTTTAACTCCTTCTTTTTTAGTTCAAGACTACATAATCTTCCTCTGAAAGTAAATTAAAATACTCCTAATTACTACTACAACTTACTACTTAAATACTTAACTACTTAATTCTGTCACAAGGGCGATGTTATAGTAATTTTGTATATTTATTTTTTCATAAAGATGTGATTTATAAATTGATTATGAAAGTCATAAAAGTTGAAGGTAAAAATATTATGTGGCTAAGACATTTCATAAGTGAAGTCAATGTAGTTTTATGATTTTTACTTTTCCTTCCACCACTTTCAGCAGCAAAAGTCAGTTTATCTAATTATTATTTTAGTATTTAAAAATACATAAAAGTAGATGTGGTTGTGTTAAAAGAACAATTGTTTGGTAAGAACAATTGTTTAGTAAATTGCAGTTCTGACAATGTAAAAAGGGTCATCCACAAGTGATATCATGCCTTGAGGGGAAGACGGGTTTATAAAATTGTGACAAGGGGAAGTGAGAAGGTGATAAAAAGTGACATCATGCAGTTATTATGACAATATATTTATGAAAAATTTGGCATGTGACAAGGGAAGGAGTAAGGTAAAATGTGACACTTTGTGACAAAGGACGAAGTCGATCGAATATGTTGAAAAAAATGTGACATCATTTAAGAACAGCCCAAAGGTACTCCTTCAAAATCTCATTTTACTCCTTCAAAACTCCTCCAAAACTCCTTCATTTTATTTCTGGAATCGAGTACGAACCCTGTACTAACGTTGATAATGCAAGTTGTATGATTATATAATTTGCATATAGATCAAAAAACATTAATACTTTTTGAAAAAAAAAATTAAACAAATATCCGTAGTGAAGAATTTATATATATATTTTCCTTCTTCATAAAACAAACAAGCATAACTTTAATCACAGAACTATGTTTCTGCTGACTGTGTGAACCAATTGTACAGGGTGCGGCAAAAAAAAACGGGGCAAGCAAGTTTCCATGCAACTTTAGTAAAAATAAATAAATAGAACACAAAAAATAATAGTATGAGAAGACTTTTAGCAATCAATAAATTAATTGGTTCCAAACTAGCCGCCTTTTGAAGTAATAACAGAGGTGCAACTGCTCATTGAAATTTTCATTCAAGGGCCGTAAGTCCTTTAATCAATCCTATTCCCTATAAAGCAATTGGTTTCGAGAGCACTAGCTTTTGCGTAGTTTTGGGTAGACCTCTGACTCTGAAACAGGCTATAATGAGTACAGTGTAATAAATGGGATTGAGGTCTAGCGAGTACAGCGTCCTCTTTAAAGATGATATGTCAAAAACAATGCGTCTTGCACCACTCTTGTCTTTTTGGCCGTATGAACTGCTGTGGAGTCAAATTGAAATGTCCAGTCTACATTGCTGTGCTGAAGTGCTCTTAGGTTCACAGAAGTACAGCAGCTTCTAAAATGTCTTTTTGGTACACTTTTTGATTAATTTTATGGCCCTCATCCACGAAAAAACCAGAGATTTTTTGTCGCTTGTTCTGATTCCATGACAGAGAAAGCCTGATTTTGGATTTTGGCGATGTTTAACATTTTCTAAGGTGCTTGGAGTGTCTATAGATGAAATCATATTGTTTTGTGGGTTATGAGCTGGTTGAAAGGTACATCGGTGAAAGGCATCGCCTCCAGCTTGGACTTGCGCCCATCTCAAACGTTTCTGGCATCTTTTTTGGAGTGATACGAATTTCTAAACTTTTTGGAACTCGTAAAACTTCTGTTGGAGCTGTTTTTGCCACTAGTCGCACTTATCGGTCACAAATTCCTATTTTACTTCTCTCGTGGAAACCCATGGATTTCATTGAACTCACTTTTGGATGGCCCGACGATTAACTGAAATGTTCACTGTTCGGTTTTGTACATTTTCCGGACATCGACTATCATTTCCAAGCTACTTGAAGCAACATACCGCATCAAATACTGTTTGCCGAGGCACAACAAGCAAACGAATTGTCGTTTCTACTTGGTTAAACAACTTTAAAAATAGCGAGTCTTTTGCTTAAAATTGTAAGAAAACTGAATAACAATACATAAACGAGGAAACATAGTCTAAAATATTTTCTAATAAAGTGAGAAACAGAAATAAATAAGACACTCATTGAAATGAAATTACTTCACTTTCATTCGATGATGCAATCTTTGTCCGATTTTTTTATTTTTTTTTTTTTTTTTTTTTGCCGCACTTTGTATACTGCCGTGCTAAGCGCAAAAGTGAAAACTGCAGTTGAGCTCAAGCTGAGATATTGTGTTTTTAAGTTTGGCTCTTCGATATATTTGATTCAAATGTCTTTTTTTTTTTTTTTCAGAATTTAAAAAAAAAAAGGTTTCGATCAAACGTCTAAAGCCTTTTATTTATTAAGTAAAATACGAAATAGAGCGAACTTGGTTATAATAACTCAGTTTGGTTTCAAAAGTGCTGGTATGAGTTCTTTTATTACTGTGCTTAGCACGGCCGTATGAATAAACTGAAACTCAAGTTTAAGTTTTGGTTCAGCTTTAGAAATCATTACGCAATTTTGGTTTGGGGTTTTTTGTTGGAAAGAAAAAGAAAAAGCAATTCAGTTTTGACTTGGACTTAGACTGTAATAGAACAAATCAAAACTGAATAGCTTACATTTTCAGACATTAAAGTTATATTGTAAGGAAAGGGAAATCATAATTATTTTTCTTTCAAATAATATCAATCATGTTAGAAAATCAAAAATTGCAATTTTTATTTCAAGTTTCAAAGGCAATCTAAAATAGAAAATGTAATTGGTTGAACGACGACTTGACTTATTTCTGTCAAGCAGAAAAAGAATATGAGTGGATTGCATATAATTTTTTAATGCTTAACCCTTTATATGTTTCAAGAAACACAGAACTATAAGAAACCCTATTTTTATTCATAGAAAAAAAAAAATCAATTTTACCATTTTTTTCGCATTTTCCCCGAAAAAAACGGTAAAAAACCGTTGTTTTCCACCACTTCAAAATTTCCGGAAATTTTACATCTCTAGTTTAATGTCATTCTAGAATTGTCGTTCCTCTGGTCCTCCGGATAAAGCTTACTACTTTTTCACTTCATAGACTTGATGGTGATTCTTTAATTTAACTGATACAAGTAAGGGATTAATGCAACACATCTTTCACAAGCCTTGCAGATGACTTAAAATGGAAATCAGATGCCTTGCATGATGCCTGACGATAAAAAAGAGCGGTGTTTTTAAATTTCTTGCCAAGTTCTTATTAAATTTGGCTACTTTTCTTACTATTTCGGCAGACTTTAAGACCTCATATCTCAAAAAACGAGAGCACACAGTTTATGGTTCAAAAAAATCTCTAAATATGCTCATTCGAATGCGACCATTTTGAACTTTTTTTTTATGATTACTGAAGTCGTGTGGTTCCCTGGTCAGTAGATGTTATGTATGTATCTCTGGCTCTTTTTTTTTTTTTTTGAAAGCATTTTTCAAATTCTACGATCAAAAAAAAAAAGGAAAAAGAATGAACTCCTCCACTCTCCCCCCCCCCCCTCCCGAATGATATCCAGACCTTATCGGTTTGATGGGAGTGAATTCTACTATCCAGGGAAGAACAGGTCAAAGGAGGGGAAGGAACAGCGGGGGAAATTTATTTTTAAAACCAAAATAATACAGTGTCTGTTACAACATTTGTGATTTTTGAATACAGCAAAATACATAAAAATACGAATGATTATATCTTAAGCAAAAAAAGCGAAGAGAAGACACATCAAAAATGTTAAAATGGAACATGGGAATAACCAAATACACTGCAAATAACAAATTTTAGTATAAAAATAAATTTAAATATAAATAAATTCAATAATAAACAAAAAAAAAACCTCTTAATTTTTTTTTAAATCAGTTGAAATTCCTCCCCCCCCCCCCCGGCTGCTGCGCCCCTGGCGAGAGCCACTCCTGCCAACCCCTAGTTACGCTACTGGGCACATACTACCACTACCGGTTTCCTTCAATGGTCTAAAGTTGCAACACGGGTCGAAAGTTGTACGGTTTTACGCTATTAAAATTTTCGTTTTTCGCACTTCAACTCGAAAAAAATCAAGTTGACCCCCCCCCCCCCCCCCAAATATCACCAAAGATCGTCTAAACTTTCGTTTTTATAACTTCGTTTTTAGAAAAAAATTTCCGTTGAAACGCCCCTGAAAATTATCGAAGAAGGGCCCCCAAACCTCTCATCCCACTAACATTACCGAAGATGTTCTAAAAACCTGAGTTTTAAAGCTAACTTCAAAATTTTTGGAGGAATGTCCCTCTGTCCCCCCTCCCCCCCCCCCCTCAAAGATCAATCCAAAGATCTTGAAAAAATAAATAAAGATTGTCTTTAATTTAGTTTTCATGGCTTAAATTTCGAAAATTTTTCATAGGAGAAATTCCGAAAATTCCTCCCCCTAACATCATTGAAAGTCAAACAAAATTGCGCGTTTGGAGCTTCAATAGGGAAACATTGCCGGTCTCCTTAACGTTGCTAAAGATGGTCTTACACTCTAATTCTGAAGATTTCAGTTTCAAAATAATTCCCTGGGATTGACATCGAATCTCTTTTCTCTAACATTACCAAAGATCGTTTAAAACTGCGTTTTTGCGACTATAATTTCAAAAAATTTAGGGGGAGAGCGTCCGAACCCCCCTGCCCGTAACATAATAGGCGATAATCAACAACTGCATTTTAAAAGATACAATTTCAAAAAAGGACCGGCGGAGCACCCCTGAACCTCTCTTTGCATTACCAAAAACTGTCTAAAATGCATGTTTAAAAACTACATATTAAGAAAATTTGTGGGGTCGGGCCCTGGAATCTCTCTTTCCATTAACATCACCAAAAATCTTCTAAAACTGCGTTTTTAGCTACAATTTAAACTAGTATGTTGTGGCCATCACGAAACTTTCTTCTATATTTTTCTTTTTTTTTTCTGATCCCTCCCCATGCTTGACGAGGAAGCAATATTCCCAACAAAAACAAAATTACACATGCAAAAACTTGACGACCATCCCAATTTCTGAATTATTGCAAAAGCAAAGCAAAGAGCGAAAATTGAAAGTTATTTTAAAAGCCTTGCTTGAATTAATTACAAATATTTTATTTGTTAACAAACATAAGATGGCAACAGTTAAAAATTTTAAATCATTGGGATAATATTTCCGATCATTTCCATACAATTAAAATCACGAGAAATACGCAGACGACAATCTATTACGATTTATCTTTCTTATTGTTGCATTAATAAAGCTATTTTTATTCGCAAAAAAAAAAAAAAAAAAAAAAAATCAACACCTCTTGGAGCGATTGGCGTCAAAATTGAACCAAAGCCTGTTTACGTATGGATTCACATATATTCCAAATTTCAACCAGAACGTAGCATTACTTCTTGAGATAGGGTACTCACAATGGAAAAAAAGAAAGGGCGATTGCGGTACCCCCTTTTTAGCTGTTGACACCAAAATAAAATCAGCTCTTATACCCACTAAGGGCTACTTGCCGATAAATTTTTCTTTCATTCCGTTCATTATTTCTTGAGATACACCAGTCACAATTGACGACAAAAAAAGTTCTATAGCTCAACCCCCGTTTGAGTTATTGACACCAAAATTGAATCAGCACCTGTTCCTGTTAATGGCAACATATGGACCAAATTTTGTTTGATTCCGCCAGTTACTTCCTGAGGAATAGCAAGCACGCGTAACTCAAAAAACGTCCCATTGCTCCACGCCCCTAGGAATTCGCGCCAAAAACCAATGGGCACAAGTTCACATACGGGCACATATGTGTACCAAATTTCGTTCGATTTCATGCGGTAGTTTTTGCTGTAGAGCGGCCACAAAAAACTGGTCACACACAGACGTGACACACATACATACACACACACACACACACATACATACATACACACACACACACACAGACAGACAGACATTTTCCAAAAATAGTCGAAATGAACTCAGTACACCTCAAAACGTTCGAATCCGTCAAAATTCGAAATTCGAAAATTTGCACGAATCCAATACTTTCTTCTATATATTAGATATAGAAGAAAGTAAAAACAAAAATCGTTGGCCAGTTCTCGGACTGCCCTTTTATTAACATAATTAGAGATATAACAATTGCGGTTTTATAATTACCCTCAT
This sequence comes from Uloborus diversus, assembly GCF_026930045.1. NCBI lineage: Eukaryota > Metazoa > Arthropoda > Arachnida > Araneae > Uloboridae > Uloborus > Uloborus diversus. The sequence continues at coordinate 92,109,435 of NC_072735.1, forward strand.
ACCTCTTCTCCCTCTAACATTGCCAAAGATCGTCAAAAATGCATTTTCAAGACTGCAAATCCTTAAACTTTCTGGGGTTACTGTATTTAAGACACATGTGATATAAAAAAGAGGCCTTCAATTTCATACACCTCCTATTTATTTTTTGACTTCGGAATGGTCCTGAGAGAGTCGGATCATGCCACTGATCCAAAAGAGGGTTTTAGCTCTTTAGAGAAGCCCAAAGACAGTCTACAATTAGGTTTTTAGGCTCGTAGTTTTAGAAAATTTTCATATCAGAGTCCGCATTCCTTGCTATCCTCCCTAATATCACTAAAGATAACTTAAAATTGCATTTTCAGAATTTTGATTTCGAAAATTTACGGGAGGACAGCCATAGGCGTAGGAACCGGGGGAGCTGGGGGATCTTGGGCTCCCCCTGGAATATTTCAGACAGGCTCAGTTCCCCTGGAAAAATTCTCGCACTACAGCTTTTTGCCGTACAGTCTGCCTCAAACCTGATTTCAAAAATGTGATCTGGCTTTTCTAGGAATTTCCACACAACAAGCAACAAGCAACAAAAGCAGCTATGGACAGATGGAGTGGTCAGTGCATTTGAGTTCGCTTTCACCCTTTTCCTCCCTATATATATCATTCGAACAATTTTTTTAATTTCTTTAAAACTTAAATTTATTGTTTTTGGTGGGAAATATCGTCGAGAGAAACATCTTAGATCAGTGGCACACCTAGAGATTACTTTTCGCGGCGCATATCATTACTGTGATAAAGAAACGCAATTTCTAGAACCATCCCAAGGTGAAAATTAAAAAAAAAAAACTTTGTACCAGTTATTTTGAATTATTGTAAACCGTCAGGGATAGATATTTTTTATGAAGTTATAAAACTGCAAAGATAAATATCATTCAAAGAATACTAAAGGTACTACAAGAACAAAAATTCACACTAATAAAAATCAGTGAAATCTTCATTAGACTATTCATAAAAATCTCCATAATAGTAAAAACAGTTACAATGTAAAACACAGTTTAAACGGTGCGAGTTCATTGAAATGAAAAACTTTGAACAGATTATAATTTAAGAAGTTAAATTTATTCTTGTTTTTTGCTTTCTCAAAATTAAGACTTTTTGTAGCATACAAATATATTTTCATGTTAAAATTGTTACTTTTCATTTATTATTTCAGAAAAAAGCTCCAATAATATTTTATAGTTTCTATCAAGTACTTTTACTAAAATGTATCTGAACAATTTAATACATGACGAACATTTCATTTTAACACATTTCAAACGTACTGTTTTTCCGCCCTCCTCTTTCATTTATTCCCATTTTTCTAGTTCTCTGAAAATAAGTATGTTTTATAAATGCTACGTTGCTAAAGCCCTCCTTTCCCGCCAAAACTATTTACAGAATACCTCAAATTTTGTTTCCAGTGCTCCCGACTATTTCTTGGAAATTTCCAGAAGAGAGTCCCTGAATACCTGGCCCTCCAACAACATATGATATCATATAATGTTCCGTTTTTGGGGCTTCAATTGCTGAAACCCTAATTCTACCAACAAATAAAATCTACAGTCGTTTTTTAGACTACAATTTCGAAAAATTACTGGAGCGCGACTGTCGAAACCCTTCTCTCTGATATTGAAGAAAAAAAGAAAGAAAAAGAAAAAAAAAAAAAAAAAACGACGAAATGGAGTTTTTACAATTACAATTTCGAAAAATTAAAGGGGAAGGAACCTTTTCTGATGACAAGATTGAAGAACGCTCTCTTAGACTTCAGTTTTAAAAGTTTTCCACAGGAAAACACGATACCCTTTTTTCCCGTAGTTGGAGATTGTCTACAATTGCGTTTTTTGGAACTTCAAATTTCAAATACTGAGAGGGAGATGTAAATCGATTCGAAAAATCGATCGAGGACAATCCCTGAGTTATATCATTTTCACTAAAGTCAACAAATCTATCTATATTAATAATATAAAGCTGAAGAGTTTATTTGTTTGAACTCACTAATTTCAGGAACTGCTGGTTCGAATTGAAAAATTATTTTTGTGCTGAACAGTTCATTTACTGAGGAAGACTATAGGCTTTTTTTTTTTAAATCAGATTGGCCGAAATATTTGTAATTGCAAATTAAATGTTTAATTAATTGTTTAGTGAGTTCCTAATAGATGGCGGGGTAAGTTAACTCATCGAGAGGGCGCTGGCTAACAGTGTCAATAGCTGCGAGGAACCATGCCGCGCGGCTCAGACGCTACGCTATTGCTGGACTGTTGTGGTCAGCGAAATGATTTTTGAATGAGATTTCTTCGATATTCAGGTACATAATTTGATTTTGTACGATTTTTCTATTGGGTTTTGTTTTTTCTTATTTCTTCAACGTTTATTTTGTTCTTATAGTTGAAGATAGTTACTTATCTAAGTAAACAATTTGACTTGTCGTATTATACAATTGTGATTGTTCTTTATAACGTTTTTAGTTAAGTATTGTTTATTTGGAGAAACATTTTAAATAGCAGAAAAAAACCCCGCTTCACTCGCTCAAGGGCAGTGTTACGGTAGCGTGGTTGCTTGGCGCGTTAAGTGATGAACTATACAGTTGAAGGATTATTTTGAGTTTTAAATCAACTGTTAATCATTTAATGTGTTTTGGCGAATATTTTTAAATTCCAAAGAGACTTCAATAGGTTTTTTGAAAAGGTGTGTACGCGTTTTAGTTAAAGAAAAATTATAATTTCACATCAAAAGGGGGTGGGGCAAGGATTTTTTTTAAATTCAACGGACTTCCTTTAAATTCTTAGCACGGGCATCGCGGGTACTGCTAGTATGGTAGATATATAATCTTATTTTTAAGACATCAACTTCGAAAATTTTTCAGGGACAAACATTTTCTACCCTCAGCATCACCAAGCATTGCCTAAAACTACGATTTCAGAACTAGAATTTCAAAAAATTCTGGGAGAGAACCCTTGGACCCCTCAATTTTTATGTGCTCATTTTCGAGTACTGAGAGTCCAACTTTTCAAAACCAGAAGTTTTATCACCCCCTTGTGCAATGATATTAAATATGATTGAAAAAAAGGCTGGGAAAGAGAGATAGAGAGATGGAAGCATCGAAGCTAATTTTATATGAGAAAAAAAATTAAGTCCGCAATCCCCCCCCCCCCTCTCCAAATTATTTTCTGTTTGCTCCACTGCTTCTACCCCTTGGATCCTGTACATTTCCTACTATGAGCCCCAGCTCCCCCTACTTTTACAAAGTTCCTACGCCTCTGAGGACAGCAGCTGCTTACACGCCTCATATGCGGTCGTGTCAAACATAATCAAAAATCCTACTTCTGGGACTTTGATTACAAACAATATTCCCCGAGGATCCTCTATCCCTTGTTTAATGTTACCAAAGAGAACTTTAGAATGTGTTTTAAGAAAGAGAAGCTCCTAAATTTCCATCTCTTTCCCGTAAACTCATCCAAAAAAAATTTGTAATGGCGTTTTCAAAGTCTACTTGTCAAAAATTTGAGACCCCCCCCCCCCGAGTCTCTTCTCCCCCCCCCCCCCCCTCAGTGTCATCAATCGTACACCTTAGTCCTTATAACTTCAAAAAAATTTCGAGTTTGTGCAACCACCTCCTCCGCTAACATGTCAACATGTATCCCAAAATTGCATTTTTGAAACTTCAATAACAAAATTTTCCGGGGTCAGCCCCAAATGCGTTTTTAAGGCTTCAAAAAATTCCAGAGGAGCGTCCACAAACCAAACTATTTTCTTTGTGTTACTTACTACCAAATGTAGCCTGAAATGGCGGTTTAAAAAAAAAAGTCTGTTGAAATTGCGTCTAAATTGGCATGTATTTTAAAATATTAAAAATATTCCTAAGTCTGCTCTTCCCTCACAAATTTTCGGAGATAAACCAGTACACCTGGTCGGGGAACCTCTCCTCTGTCTTGTGGCAAGATATGGTACTAGTAGCCCTGGTAGTTGCTGCTGTACATCATGATTAAAAAAAAATTCAGTGAAAGCCTACCTAGGATGTTATATTTAACTTCGTTTTATTAAAAAATTGAAAATGTCCACCTACATCCCTTTGCTTCTCACTGCTTGATGTGTGTATGTGTTTGCTCAGGCATTTTTAGGAAGATTTTTCACTCTACTCCCCCTTCCCTCCCCTCATCATAGCAGTAAGAGTTGTCTTTATGTATGAAAAAAAAGTAATGTCAAAGAAATTGAAATTCTGTCTGTGGCGGGCCTGCTTCTAGGAGACCCCATAGCACCTACAGCCTTGAAATGTTGTACAAAAGTACTTCCAGCCACGGAGTTTCCACCTGGAGTTTTGTGTTTGTAAGTTCGATTTTTCTTTCTTTCTTTCTTTTTTTTTTTGCAATTTATTTTTTAAGTCAAAATTTCACATAAATTGCCTACTGGAAAAATTTTCAACACCCATTAACATCCTGTGCCATACGAAAGAGCTTTTTTTCTACATCAGATTGAGCTTTCTCCAAACGTTTCAACTAATTAGATCAGCAGATGTTAGGGTTTACAATTTAGCGAAAGTACCAGGCGCTCAATTCAGTTCAAACCCGGAGCTAAAGAGCAAAATATTATTAAAGACCACAAATTTGAAAGTGACTTGTCAAACGTACAAAACTGCCGTTTTGCTATGTACATGAGACCCATAAGCTGTGAAATTTCGTAGAAGTTAGTTTGGGTTCTACGGGAGAGGTGCTCTTTGAAATGTGTTGTGTGTGTGTTTTAATTTTTTTAAGAATTATTTTGTAATACGCATTTTAGTCAAGTTCATTTTGTCTTCGTTTTGGAGTGTGAAAACATTTTTACTCTCCCGAGGAAAAGCCTGAAAGCAAAAGCAAGAATTTTATTTGTTAGCACTCGAGAAAAAAATGTCAAAATGATTTTATTCACGCTAATTACAACTGAGCTTGCGGCAGACGATGAATTTCCAATTTAAAACTGATCTTCCCTTACTTAAAAATGTTCATACTTTTCTGTTGGTGATTTTATGGACTTGGCGATTTCAATCTGAAGGAAAAAGATCTTCTACAGATGTATTACTCGCGGGCTTTAGAATGAGACTAAACCGATCGGATAATAGAAAGAGACATTTAGTACCATTTTCGAATCCTGAAATTAAAATTCGAACGGTTCGGCACTTTTTGGGCATTTGACCCCCCCCCCCCCCCACACACACACACACAAACACACTACCTTTTCCGGATGCAAAAATATCTTCCTGTCAAAATTTGGCCGGGATCTGACGTAAACTATGGATATAAGTCTTTAAAAATGAAGTTAAGCCTCGTTTAGAATGTGGAAATAACAAATTAGGGTGTTCTCTAATTATCAATCGAATTTCGGATGAAGTTCATCTTGTGCTGCTTTTTAAGGGCTGTCTTTCACATACTGCAAAAATTGAACAAATATGACTTTCTTCGATGATGAGATACAAATTTATGATTTTCTGTAAAATTGGAATAAAAGTCAAGAAATACTTTTTTTTCCAAAAGAAAAGTAAATTATGTTCACCCCGGCATCCCTGACAACGTAAAATTTTATGATGATCGGTTGAGTAGTTAAGGCGTTAAATGGAAAAAAACAAATTAACAAACAAGGTCCCTTTCGCATTTGTAATATTAGTATTAAAGGTTGCAAATAAACTTTTACATACAGGGTGTTTTAACCTGCAAAACCTTTATTTTCGCAACCGTTAGTCCTAGATGTATACTTTCAACTGCAAAAATGTTCAAAATCAGCTGCAGAGTTAAGATACTGAAAATTTGAAGCAAAAATAAAAACGAGTCAAAAAATACAAAATTTAACTTTTTATACGGACCCCTGGTCCCCCAACTTATGTTTAGGGAAATAATCTCCATTGAAAACTATTACTGACACAAAAAACTTGACATTTGTGCTTCCAAAACTCAAGGAGATATTCCATTTCAAAGTTTTAAGGGACCATACAGAAGATGAGATTGGAACTTATCGCCCTTTCGGAAGAATGACAGGTCGTCAAAGTAAGAAAAACAAGGTACTTATATTTTTCATTGCTAAAAATAAATACGAATGTTATGCCGTGATACGCAAAAATACACTACAAAACCTCGAACAATTTGAAAAACCACACTCTATGCACACATATAGTTTTAAACACTTGTTAACAGCTATATTTCCCCCCAAAACGTGTTATTAAAGCGAGTGAAAAGTGCTGTAACGCTGCGTTTCATATCTCGGTGAATATTAGTCGTACTAATTTCTAACTTTTTGTGTTGAAATATCTTTTTAATGGAAATTATTTCCCTAAATCTAAGTTAAGGGACCTGGGGCCCGTATAAAAAGTTAAATTTTGTATTTTTTGACTCATTTTAATTTTTACTTCAAACTTTCAACATCTTAACTTTGCATCTGATTTTGAACATTCTTGCAAATGGAAGTATACATCTAGGACTAACGGTTGCGAAAATAAAGGTCTTGCAGGTTAAAGCGGAACACCCTGTATATTTTTAAAGAATTTGTAGGCATTTTAGTTAAAGAAAAGGATTATTCTAGAGAGGAGTTGATTTTTATTTATTCCAGGGACTTCCTTTAAACTCTTAGCTCGGGCACCACCCGAGGCTGACTTCAGAAAACAAAAAACCGAATTCAATAAACAAAGAGGAACTAAAAAGTAAAAAATAATTTGTCATACTTACATTTGATTTCCTACCCAAACGTATAAATCAAATTTATTTTACAATTCTAGTACAAAAATCAACTAAACTTAACATCCAATTATAAAATAAACACTGATTTTAATTACTATACGATGAATTATTTTAATACCAAACTAATTATATACTATCTCTTAATTTTTACTTCCTTTTACAAAAAAGGAAGTATTGTATTCGCGAAAAAAATTTCACTCAAAAATCGACCTTAATTTCCATTTTGCTCAACCCCGAATGAATGTTGAGTTTTTTTTTTTTTTTTTCGACTCGACCACACGTAGATAAGTGTCTAAGAATGTATAGGCATGCGAAATATCCATTTTGACGATTCCCGAGTTAGTTACAACGAGTTTTCTCGTGACGTCTGTATGTACGTATGTATATATGTGCGTATATGCGTATATATGTCGCATAACTCAAGAACGGTATGTCCTAGAAAGTTGAAATTTGGTAGGTAGACTCCTAGTGGGGTCTAGTTGTGCGCCTCCCCTTTTGGTTGCTTTCGGGTGTTTTTAAAGGGATCTTTTGCCCTTTTTTGGGGGGAAATCATTGTTAATTTCGATGTATACTTAAGTGGTGTTACAATTTGGCGGACACTTGGCGATATATCGCCAGTCTTTTGGTCTCCAAGTTTTGTCGCCAACTTAGTGACAAATTTGGCGATTTTTTTTTTAAAATCTGGATTCAATTTGGCCACTGTTGGTGATATTTAGAGAGTAAACTATTGAATCACATTAAAATTACCAATAATGGGATAGTTACATTAAATTGGAGTAAAAGGAAGTCATGTGAGGCACACATCAGCTCGTTAATAACCATTTGAAGTCGGGGCCTCCTATAAACCACTACCGAACGTAACTGACAACCCACCAGATCCTGAATTAAACACTAATTTAACAAAATATGAAAGTCTTTAAAACTAAACGTTCTCAGTTACGTTAGGTAGTAGTTTAAAGGAGGCCCCGACTTCAAATGGTTATTAAAAATTAAGAGATCGTATATAATTAGTTAGGTATTAAAATAATTCATCATATAGTAATTAAAATCAGTGTTTGTTTTATAACTGAATGTTTAGTTTAGTTGATTTTTGTACTGGAATGGTAAAATAAATTTGATCTAAACGTTTGGGTAGGGAATCAAATGTAAGTATGACCAATATTTTTTTTTTTACTTTTTAGTTCCTCTTTGTTTTTTGATGTCGGTTCTTTTTTTATTTGAAAATAATTATTTTTTTCTTTGCTGGTCACAATGCAAAAACAGAGAAAATGTCAGTGGCATTGCAAACAGCTGTTGTTTGTCAAAATCGAGGCCTCCACAATTATTATGAAGGAGGTCGGGGAGAATTACAAAAGTAATCAGATTATTGGCTTTTACACCAGTCTCGGTGTAATCGCATTTCATGTGATTTCAATTACATAAAAACATTATAAGATGGCTGTTTACTGAAAAATGTTGATTACGGGGATGAGGAACGAAGCGTGGTTTCGTGGTTGCACTACCACCTGCAATGCGAAGCGCTCGACTGCTTCAAGTCAATGTCAGACGTGAGCAGGTCGCTTACCCTTTCAATACCAACTCTTTCTAACAATAAACAGGATTAAAATGAAACATAATCGCACGTCTGCTCCAACCAGATGCTTTTCTTGAAAAGTTTGATGCAGCATAGTAAATATATTGTGAAAAAATATCGTCTGCAAGTTGTTATTATTATTTTTTTAATTAAAAATAAGAAAAATTTAATTCGATTCTATTTATGCAGTTTTTATTTGTCGTCTGCAAACTTTGCTTATGATTATATGTTGGCACCAAATGGTTTTGTACTGTTTTTTTTTAATCATAGACACAGAAAATAAAAGAAGAATTGAAAAAAAAAGAAAAAAAGAAGAAAATCAGTTTTTTTGACATTTTGAAATCACTTTATGCTTTTCGCAATCACGAGTGAGTGTGTGTGCGTGGTGAGTGAATGTGTGTGTGTACGCGTGCGTGCGCCTGCCCTGGGTGTGGGGTATGAACATGTGGGGACACCATCCCCTGCGAAAGAATTTCCTAAAAAAAATTTATTTTGACTGAAAAATCTACATATGTATAAAAGAGGATCAAATAAACCAACTTATAGTGTTTTTTCATCAGGTTTCTAAAAAATTAATAACTTGCCTCTCAATAGGTTAGTTTAACAGTGTGCTCCGATGCTTTAGATTGAGAACTTACTTATTTATGATTTGTGAATGGTATGAGCTGGAAGTGACAATGGGCTCGTAGGTAACTTCTTTAAAATTTCTGCCACGGGCAAAGTCGTGAAGAATGACACAAGTTCTTTAAACATGCTTATTTATTTTTTTATCAACGGGGTAATTTCCAAAAATTTAAAAGTATTTTTTCTGAAAAAATATGTTTTAAAACGTAGGATCTGACCATTTTTTAAATAATTTGCTTAAATTTAATATCTTAAAAAAAAATACTTAAATCGGTGAGCTTTTATTGTTTATATTTCTGCCGATGACATCACAAATGATGAAATGCCCTTCAGTGTTGCCACTCACAGAACAAAATATTTAATTCGCATCTTTATTCACGTGTATTGGCAACGATACGGTTGATAGCAAGCGTAGAGTGCAATGTTTAATTCGCTTCTTGATCCCACCAAGGAAACCAAACGTCAGCATCCAACAGAAGCAAATCCACCGCCAACGACGAAAGAAAATAAAAGCGACCAAGAACAAGATTACACGACAAAACAAGTTGGGGTTTTTTGGGTTTTTCACCCCTCTGTATCTCAGCCTCATGAAGACCCCCGGAGTTGATTTTTGGTACACTCAATCTCTAGTGGCCCCTGACGCCGTAAACCAAAATACAATCCCCTAGACCATCAGGAGGAGGAGGTATTAAAGTTATAAAATCGCTGTTCAAAAAAGTTTTCGTTTCCTTTGACAGGGCTACAGCCCAGACGAAAAAAGGAATCAAGCTGAAATTTCGCACACACATTCCTTGTGCTCTACTGATGTGCCATTTGACCCCCCTCCCCTTCCCCCTCGTTTTTACCCCCCAAATTGTACCTTCCCGGGGTTCTATCACAGCCGCCCGGGGGGCTACGGTAATGATTTTTTGTATACATGTTCTTGGAGAGCCATTGAGTACATATACAAAAATTCAACCCCCAAGGACATCATGGGCCGGAGTAATTGAAGTTTGAAAATCACTAATTTTCCCTAAATTCTTATGTACTTACTCTCAGCTCATTGGGTTTGTTTATCTCGGATTGCAATTGCAAGGTTAGAACAGATCTAACAGTTATTCCAAAGTTGTCTTAGGAAATGAAATTCAATCAAGACTAAAACATATCCAACAGTTGCAACAAGACGTTAAATCGCGGACACCACAAATTTGCCACAGCGACTGCGCATGCGCGCAGACTTAGCTCATTGGGCTTTCTGTTTTCAGATTCTATGTTGTTTGTTTATACTTAAGCAGAGAAACAAATTAATGAATGAGATTAGAATGCTGTCCTCCCCCCTCAAAGTTTTGCCGATACGAAATTTCCTTCCCCCCTGTTTTTCAGTTTTGATATATTTATGGAGGGAAGAAATTTTAAATGTCGGCGCGAAACTGGGGTTAAACCATTACAGTATTTTACGTGGCAAATTATATGAAACTGTACGCATATGAATACGGTTAAACCATTACAATATTTTACGTGACAAATTGCATGAAACGGTACGCATATGAATACGGAACATATAACTTTTTAATTGAAAGCGAAAAATAGCACTTTTTTATTGGTTTGCTTATTTTATAAATAAATGGATTTTTCACAAACAACACATAATGAATTGAAAATATATGAAATACGTGTGTGGATATCCGTGCTTTGCAGTAATTTGTTAGCTGAAAAAATTTTTGCAATTAATTTAAGCAAGACTTTTAATGAGCTTAGCCCGTACGCAACATGCGCATTCGCTATGGCAAATTTGGGATATCCGCAAATTGATATCGAGTAAAGTTGTATAGATCTTCTGACACATTCGAATTTAAAATATTTAAAGGATTATTTCATTTTTTTCGCTTGGTGATAACATGCGTTATTTCGTTCTTTAAATGAACTTTTAAACAAAACTAGGTCACTTCTATCAAGAAAAGATAAATCACCAAACAATTAAAATTATCCCATAAAACGTAAAATAATCCACGATTTAAGAAGAAATGCAATTAAACAAAAAGTGAAAAGCTAGATTAAAATAGCCCTCAAGCTGTAAAACATTTAAAGAAACCTTCATGAAAATGTTGAATAATCTGTCAAATAAAGAAACTGTAATGGAATTTATTGCGAAATTGTAAAATACTCGAAAACAATATAATTTAAAATATAGTATTTTATTATCCAAGAAGTTTTCTTTGCAACAGAGGATACAAGGATTGCAATAAAATTTAAACCGCACAATTCTCGCAAAATGAACGTAGAATCTTAATAGTCAGAAAATAACTTGACGTAAAATTAGGCTAGCCATTATTGTTCCTTAAAAACACAAAACAGCGTTGTTTCAATTGAAAATTTTCTGACTTGAAGTTCTCAATTCTAAAAATACAGACAAAATAATAATATCAATGCAAAAAGATGTGATATCTCATCAAAAACAACCCTGTTGTAAAAATTTCCCCGCCAAGAAAACCTTTAACTTTTCCGCACAGAAAAGAAAACCTGCATCCTAAACCTAAAAACTCTCAGCCATAAAAAGTTATGATATCTAGTTTGCCCGCCAAGTATCTGCCAAACTATCATCCTCCCTCTTCTCCTTTTTCATCACAACTACTTCCATTAGAACCTCCTCCCACCTTCAACTCCTCAGAAATATGGATAGATCTTTTAAATTGTTTATCTTGTTTGGCGGGAAGCTTTTTGCTCACCAAGCAACCACTTCACTTTGAAAAGGTTCCCGCCAAACAAGATAAACAATTTAAAAGATCTATCCATATTTCTGAGGAGTTGAAGGTGGGAGGAGGTTCTAATGGAAGTAGCTGTGATGAAAAAGGAGAAGAGGGAGGATGATAGTTTGGCAGATACTTGGCGGGCAAACTAGATAGCATAACTTTTTATGGCTGAGGGTTTTGGGGTTTAGGATGTAGGTTTTCTTTTTTGTGCGGAAAAGTTAAGGTTTTCTTGGCGGGAAAATTTTTACAACAGGGTTGTTTTTGATGAGATTATCATAAGGTGAAAACGCTGTAGAACGGTGCGCAACACAAAATGCATCATTTGTGACGTCATCAAGACCACGCCTTGTTTGAAAAATCGAACATTTTAAAAAATTAATTTAAAAAAACTGTTGGGGAAGATGAAAGTTTTCTGGGCCCGTGTTATTATTTTTGCTTATTCTATCAATTTCGGTGACTAAAAGTAGTACTTTTGACTGAAGAAAACAACCTCATTCCAAGTAGTTTACAAAATGTAAATAAAGCAGCAATGCGTGGTACTGTCAGTACACCGAGTAACATCACTCAAAACGGCACCACAGACTCATTATAGTTAAGCGCAAACAAACAGTAAACCAAATTCATCTGATTTGCCTGAGCCCTTGCATCCTGCTGTTAGGGGTCATTCATTAATTAAGTAAGGGTTCTTTGGAGGAGGGGAGTGGAAAGATTTCTACATACCCTTACTTGGAGTGGGGGGGTGGGGGGGGGTCAGACCCATTCTTGCGTAATATTTTCCGAGTCGATATTTTATATTAGAAATCGCGCGGTCAAGTGGTTTTTTGGCAGGGAACAGGGATCGTATTTAATTTGCTTCTTGAAGGTGAAAAACGTTTTAGGACGAGCTGCTTTCTACTTGTTTTTCAAAGAATGAATAGTGTTAAATATAATGAAAGAATCGCATTGCGTATAACATGTCTTATCTTTAATTAGTATCGCCTCAAGTACAAGAAATATTTCTCGAAGAAACATTCAGTCTAGATTCCTTTGAGTAAATATTTCTTTACACAAAAAGGTTTTAATTTTTTTTAATACTAGTGAATTGAATAACGATTCCAGTGAGGTAAGATTCGTTATTTTATTATTTTGGAAAACGGCATGGAATCTTACGAAAGATAGGGGAGGAGGGGTTGAAAAATCTTACTTACCTTTACATGGGGGAAGGGGTCCAAAATTGCCAAAATCTTCCATACGTAGTTGATAAATGACCCCGTATACCTTAGCTCCAATCAGCCTCTTCGCGACCAATTTCGTCACCAGGTCCCCTTGCGTGTAAAGTCTCCATGAAAGTCAATAAAAATTCTGTAAAAGTTGTTTCTCTGCGGGTATAGTGTCAATGCAGGGAAAACGATCTGACCTGTGACCTTGCACTGTGTCCTTCAAAAAGAGGAGGCTAGCCGTTTTCCGTAGTTCAGCATTTGATTTCAAATCGAGCTTACCTTTGGACTACTTAAGGTCTTGCATTCGGTGGTTTTGGATCTCGTACGGGGACATTACTCAGCAACTCTAGTCAGGCCCGTGCTCAGGATTTCGTAATGAAAGGTGTTTCGACGGGTTTTTTTTTCTTTTTCACGTTCTGTCTACAGTACTTTAGGAAAGCCTTTGAAAAATAAGTGTTCAAAATGTGATACTTTTTGTAGCTTCTGATTAGCATCTTCGCAGGCGCTAATTAAAACAACACGGGCAGGGGCGAATTCAGAAATAGCTTTCGGGAGGGGCAGTGAAAAGTAAAAAAAAAAAATCCCTTCACACCTTTTTTTAATAAACAAAATGTTCTTTCGAGATTCCTTTAAAATGTTTTCAAAGAGCCATTAAAGCGTATTAATTTACTCTTAAGTGCAGAAGAACATCACATACTAATTTTCTTTGAATGAGTTCGTAAAATGTCTTTAAAAAAAAAAAAAAACATTTAAACCCTTAACCACTAAAATCTTGTATAATTTCACCAAAATGGTATAAGAATGCACGGTATTACTTGGAAACATTGTCATAACAATTAAAGCAAGAGGTTACTAAAAAGAATAATCATTTTTTTGCCAAAGAATTGCTGAACGAATCGCACTATTGTGTTCTCTTGAATTCAAAATTCATGGGTTTTACGTACTCTTTTACGCTGACGGCCGGCTACAATATTGCTCCAATAGCGAATCAAATTGATTTTATTTAAAAATACTTTGTGTGAATTTCAAGAAATAGTTTTAAGAAAATTTCTTGTGCTATGAAGAAATAAATTAAAAAATAGTTATTGGTATAATTAAGTTAGTTTCGTCCCTTTCGGAGGCGCACGCCCCCACCCCTGTACCCCCTTCTACCTCTTAAAGCCGCTAATGGCCACAGGGTCGCTCTGAAGAGAAATTTTTAGGAGGGCGGAAACTCTCAATTTGCCGAATTTGGGACTTCAAATTTTGCCGAATGATGTTAACTTTGCCGAATCGTCAGACAAAATTTGCGGAATTATGATAATCTTGCCGAATCGTCAGACAAGATTTGCCGAATGATGATAATTTTGTTGAATTGTCAGACAAAATTTGCCGAAAAAGGAACTTTTTGGGAGGTCACAGTGACCTCACATGACTTCCCATCGGGACGCCCCTGACTAACTAGAGATGAGACGTCTGTGATGAGACCGGGGGAAATGGATTCTTCGGAAAACTCCGAATCCTTTGTTACCAAAACTCTCAGTCACTGGGAGGAAAACAAGCCTCACACGGAAGTTTGTTTACTTCTCCGAGAAAGGTGTCCTTGGGGCGGAACGGATGAAAGTTAGCCTCGTCGGGGAAGCGGTTGACCTTTCGGATAATCTGTTTGGAGACAGAGAAACAAAGGTTTTGGAAGCGTTGACTCGTGCAACGCCGGAGATTAATAGATCTCACATTCACTCTTTGTTAACCCAGCAGAACTCGCGCGTCGAAGTGACAACTCGCGTGTGGGAATTTTTCTCCAATTTCCCTCAAATTCAACTAACATAATAAGTACCTGATTTATTCATTTATTTTAGTCTATTTAGGTAAAGCTTGACCAACTTAATAATGAAAATTAAAGGATGAACTGGAAGTAAAAAACGGGCCACTTCTTTTTGTAATCTGTAGAATCAGTGAGAACGCGCAAGTTGTTCAGTCGCGTGTTCTTGCTGATACTGCCTATTACAAAATGAGAGTGTCCATTTCCGCTTCGAGTTCACCCGCCATTTCTCCGTGGTCAAGCTTTACCTGGTTTTGATATTCGGAGAAACAAAATAAAAACAAGTTTTTGATAAATCACGCGAGCCCAGCGTGATGAGGTAAACACTCACATTCAAGGGAAAAAAAAAAAGTTCCACAGAACTCAGAGATGGAAAAAACACTGTCACTTCGTCTATTCCGGTTAGGAAAACTTTTATATTAATGATACAGGGGTAATTCTTTCGTCACCATTGAAGCACATTAGACCCAGGATCAGTTTGAAATGGCTCTGTGGGATGCATCTGATAAAAACTAACTGCCTTTATCAGTATTTCACTCGCTAGTAGTGGGCTCTGTTTCCTTCTCGTTTCGCTTGCCAAACCCCGCTCGTTCAATTATTTTTCTTCTGGGGAGGGAGGGATTTTTAAAATTTTTAAAAAATTTGCTTGTTTAAATTTATTTATTTTTTTATTATGAATTAATTATTTTTTTAAATTTATTATTTTTTTGTTTATGTTTTATTTCATGAGTGTGTGTGTGTGTCATTGGCGTAGCGCGTAGCACAGAACTTTTCTAATAAAATAATAATAATAATTAAAAATAAATAAAAAATATTTTAAGAATATAAATAAAATAATAAAAGAGAGCTAAAATAAAAAATAAAATAAAATGAGGAATAGGGTTGAGGCAATTTTTCTTTTTTTTTTGGGGGGGGGGGGGCATTTGCGCCATTGAATTTCGGGGAGAATGGGTACCTTTGGTTTCGATGGAGATCCAGGGCAGAATCGTTTTCCCTTGATGTAATGCAAGGGGGAGCCGAAGGGGCCTTGACTCCTCTCAAAAGAAATTCAAAGCCATTTATTGTAAAATATTTTAAATTTTGAACTTCCAAATTTTTTATAATATTTGGCTCCCAAAATAAATTTCTATATGCGCCCTTGTTAGGATAGTTTCATTAAGCTTCTCAAAGGAGCTCCGATCCCTTCTAGCGTCATCAAAGAATGTCTGAAATTAACTTTCCGGGGGGGGGGGAACTCCCCTATTCTCTATATCTACCAAAAAATATTTCGCTTCAATTTTGAAAATGTCTTCCAGGCTGTCCCTTTTCTCCATACACACATCGCCTTCTTTGTCTTTCTAATGCCCCGAAAGATTGACTAAAAGAGTCAACAAAGAGATTGACAATCTCAAAGTGGAAAATTTTCCGCTGGATTTCTACCGATGCCCTCCAACCTCCCTCCTTCCTCTGCCGTAACCGGAGACAGTCAGAACTGGCGTTTTACGATTACTAACGTATACTATCCATTTTGCTTCAAAGTAATAAGTTGCACATGAAGAACTCCTCAACATTAAACTTATCATAGTTTTTATGAATTCTCCATTTTCTACGTTTAAAAATAAATAAGGAAAGAAAGAAAACTTACTGAAGAATCATGAATAGTAGTTCAATATCAAGTTTTTGCCCCACCTCAGAAAAATCAAACATCTGGCAGTCTGGCAGTGCTGCTTCCCTCTCCGAAATTATTTATCCCTCTTTTTAGCCTACTTTCCCATTAAAAAAAAGTAAAAGAAGAAAAAACGTGAAAGAAGGCTTAATGCATCTTAAAAATATCGCTAAAAACAAAACAAGTCGAAAATAAATAAAAATATCGAAAAATTAAAAACTGAAAATTAAGTTTTTGAGGTGGGAAAAATGTGTATGTGTATGTCTGCCCCCCTCCCCCCTATAACTTTTAAGTATCTTGTCTGATTCGAACAACTTTTTTTTTTTTTTTTTTTTGTCCGGAAGAACTTGATTAAGACAAACCTCATTCCTTTACTTATAACTTTGATTTGAACACTTTTTAACAGTTGAAAAAAACTTAACATTAACTCATAAGGGGAAATTTAAGGCAAATATAAATCCCGAACATAAAGGCAGATTTTCTTCAAGAAACTTTGTTGGAAAAAGCTCTTGATAAGAACATGCAGAGGAAAGATACTTTTGATTTGAAAATTTTTTTCTGTTCAGTTTTGAACAGTTCAAATCAACTTTAAACATTAGCGCCTACGGGGAAACTTAAGGCAAATATAGATCCCAAAGGTCAAGGTGGATTTGCTTCAAACAAGGTTTGAAAAAGCTCTTAATAGAAGAAATGTACAGAAAAGGTTTTATTTTGATTTAGTTTTTTTAAGGTATTTTCTGAACAGGGTTTTTTTAGCATTAAGGACATCACAAAAAATTATTTTTTGGCACCGAAAAATTGAAAAAAAAAAAAAAAAAAATGCAATTCTGAATTTATTTTCAATTTTTAGGTTGAAGAAATAGAAAAGAAAAATATTCATAAAAATCAAATACCATATTTCGTAGACTTAACATTGATGCAAGTCAGAGAAAAATATGACTGAATCAAACTAATATGAATTCCAATCGCTAATGCTTTTACCAGGGCTGCGAAGTCGTGAGAAAATGACTAACTCCCTACTCTGACTCCGGAAATTTTACAGCCCTCGACTCCGACTCTTTTATCCCAAAGTCAGTCCGACTCTGCTAGCACTGGCAGAGTTGCTGATTTTAAATTAAAACGACAGACTCCGACTCCAGGAATTTTAAACTTTCGGCTTCCATCTCCAACTCTTTTACCGCAGTATCAGTCTGAGTCCAAATCCGCAAGACTCTGGTTTTTTCTGTAAAATAATGATTGTTGATAGGATTTTAATTACTATTTTTTTAAACTTTGGGCAACGGGGGAAAAATAAAATCTGAAGTGCTATGTTTTTACACAAAGAAAGAGCTTAGAGTGTAAATGGGACGATTGTTTTCGATAAAATGTGTTTCATTTGATGAACTTTTAATTTTTAACTTTTTTTTTCTTTATGGTTTTTGAATGATTATATGCTACGATTGTAGATTTTTTAACGAAAAAAATATATTAGCTGCAATAATAAATAAATAAATGTCCTAATATCACGATTGACAAATGAGGAGGTAAAAAAACCCGCAAAAGGTTTGAGAGAAACAGCAGTTTCAAAACCGGACTCAGTTCCAGAAACGAGAACATCAAGAAGGGAAAGGCAGTTAGTTCATTTGTTCAACTTCATACGAGAATGGAATATGAAGATCAATGGAGTTTAAAATAATTAAAGCCAGAGCAGCGCCAAGCCTGATCGGCGCCGTCGTGCAAATGTCTTGTGAGCGCCTCTATGCTCTGCCGTTCAGGGAAAATATAGTTAACACCTGGAGGTAGGTTTTGTAGATAAATACAAAATGGAAAAAAATACGTTTGTCATTTAATTCATATAAAAATAATGTGTGAATATTAACTTTGGCATATAGTGTACGTTTCAGCTTCATATCTCGAAATTATTTCGAGTTCAGCAGCTCCTCTGATATGCTAATAATGCGTTTTGGAAAAGAAAAATATTTTAAACATCGAAGTTAATGCCACTTTGAATATTTATCTGATCTTTAAGTGATGCATGATTAATAAAACTTTTATGCCTGTCAAAACATGACAACAGGGGCAGTGGCGCAACTAGAAAACAATTTTAGGGGAGGGGGGAGGCACATTGGAATTTTTTTTTTTTTTTTTTTTGAAATTTGTAGTTTTAAAAACGCAATGTTAAACGATCTTTGGTGGTGTTACGGAGAAAACGGGTACAAGGGGCTCCGTTGAAATTTGTAGAAGTTGAACCTTAAAACACGATTAAAGGTCATATTTCCTGATGTTAGAACAAGGGATGGAACTCTGGGATTCCACCCAAAATATTTTTTTCTTTTGAAAAATAGATAGAAATTAATTACCCTTCTCTCCCCTCCAATCTTTTGAAATTGAACTTTCCAAAACGCAATTGTTGGCAACTTTGAAGACTTTTACAAGAAGGGGATTCTAGAGCTCCCCCCCCCCGGAAATTTTTTCAAAATTAAAGTCCTAAAAACTTAAGCAATATTCTATGAGATTGGAGGAAAAGTTTCAGAGGCTTCACTTAAATTTTTCGTAAGTCATGTTTGAAAAACCTATTTTTTTTTTTAAATAATATTAAAGGAGGGCTGTTCAGAGGCCCTAGCCCGAATATTTTCTGAAATTGAAATTTTAAAAACGCGATTGTAAGACCATATTTGGTAACATTAGGGTCGGCAATCTTGCGAAATAGAAGCTCCAAAAACGCAATTTTAGGCTATTTTCGAATGCAGTTTCAAGTGATGTTGTTTGGTATACGGGGACTTTCCTTGGAAATTTGCGAAATTAAAGATCTGGAAATGAAATTTGAGATGCTCCGTAATGCTTTCGGGGGAGGGGGGGAGATTCGGAGGGGTATCATTTTAAGACTTTCTTATTTTCAGACGAACTAGAAAAAAGAAAAATAATGAAGAAAAAAGAAAGAAAAATAGGACGGAGGGGGACGAGTAGCTGACCAATCAGCTGTAACTATTGAAAACTTTTAATTCTAAGGTTTCTTTTCAAAAATTTTAAAGTTTTACCCCAACATAATTTTTTTTTTTTTTTTATTAAAATCTCTTTGCTTTCCAAAGACGCGGTTTTTTTTTTATTATCTTCCATAATAAAGAATATTTTTGAAAAACATTCAATTCAGCATTCTGGAGGGGGCATGGGATGGAGCAACCAGAGGGGCGTCCTGTTGACCTCCCTCCCTCTGGTTGCGCCACGGAGCAGGAGGGTACTATTTATATTTCTAAATTGAAGGATAATATTGTAGAGAATATTCCACTTTAAAATCTGAAACTGAAACTTGCCGGTAAAACGAAAAATTCTGAATTACGGAATCGTTAAAAAAGGCATTGAATCTAATATCTGAAACTAACGTTGTCCAAAGCTTTTTCTTTAACTTAATGCACAGATAGTTGAAGAAAAAGGGGGTGGGGGAATCGAGTAATTATGGTCAAGTCGGAATTAATTTCCGGTTTTCGGAACTAAAATATTAACTTTAATTATTGCCTACAATATATGTGTATTTTGCACAAGTAAATGATATGCAAATGTGCTTACCGTATTTTTTTGTGCATGATTACATAAAAAATATACGGTAGAGTGAGATTACCACGAACAATAGTTAAAAATCACAAAAAGGCATATTGCACAAATTATAATAGACCACATTCACTGTACGAATCAAAATGGGGAATAGCAAATTTCTTGCGCTTCGTATGCTCAACCGTGTGAAATTATAGAACTACCGAAATAGCATTCACAGTTCATAATATGAAGAAAAATGCAAAAGTATGCATTAATTAGCATCATGTGTCTTCACTGTAAACGATTGCGTTTTTGAATAACATGTTTAGACGCTACAAGGCAATAATTTTTCTTTTTAGATAGGCAGCAAAGTGGATTGTTTGTTTTAATGAGCATTATAATTTCACCGCAACTATTAGATATAATGAAAAATTCAATTTTATTTTTTTGGTTGGTGAAGCTCAGCGCATTTTATACTTTGGCGCCGTCGCGCGGCGCACGACCTTGTACATAGGGACGGCGCGGCCCTCATTAAAGCCACATCAGCACAAAGCAAGCTGATTATGATTTATAAGAACAAAACAGTCATCAACACAGCGAACATAAAATTGAGTCTGAAATTGAGAAAACTATTTTTTTTTTGGAACATCTTAACCTCAAAGTGAACGAGATCATCACGACTAGTCTAGTATTGCTCCACACTGCTGGGACTAATATCACTTCTGATTTTAACTCCAATAAAATTTTCCAGAAAAGCCCAAATTCGTCAGATCTTGATTTTTAGGAGTCTTTCCATATTCTGAAGAATCGTTCTAATCTAGTTTCGATCTCAAAGTAATTCGGTATTTTTCCGCAGCATTATTAGCATTCATTCATATAATTGGTAATCTTTCTATTTATTTTTTGCTCTTTTCTTTGAACTCCAATGGTTTTTGTGTTGTATAGGTGTTTGTTTTTCCATTTCTCTATTACTTTTTATCTGTCTTTACGCTTCCAATTCTTGTTTTACTTTGCACGTTTTTTGCATTTTTTGTTGTTTTTCCATCATTTTTCTGTTTTCCTATATTACGCATATTCTGGCTTTCGCTTAATGTAACAACTGATTCGTTACAAAAAAATTTTTTAACATGAAATTTATTGGTAATTTATTAATCAGCGGCTTCATTGTGACAGCAAAATGTATTATTACGGGATTTTTTGAGAAATTTACTGTTTAGCGGTTTTTTCTTGAAGGAAATCATGAATAAATTTCGGCTTTGAGTTCCACTTTGTCTTGTTTGTTTTCTTAATTGCTATTTTGCTAAAAGAGCTGTCTGCTGTTCATTCTCGTTAATTTTACCGAATGTCTTTACATCTAAAAGCTCACTATTTTGCATTGAAAGAAGAGTTCCTTGAAAGACCGAAACTCGTGTTTGCATCTACCTGTATATTTGCGTTACGAAACGTTGGTTCTCTCCTGTTATTAGCTGCATTGTTCAAAAGTTGCGACTTACTTATTCGTTCGTTAATTAATTTTTTACCAATCTATTTAATCAGATGAGGGAGGCATATTTTGTTTCTAGACATGAACTAAAAATGCTAAAATGGTATGTCTGGCTTTGGCATAATCTGCACCTGCAGTCTAATTAGGAGAATATTGATTAGAAACCAGAAAGTCGATGTCGGTATACGGAAAAGTAGGCTCGTTTATTTCAGGACGGAACTCCTCAAAAAGGGAAAGGAAAATGAAAAAACAATAGTTTAAAAAGCTAAAAAACACGCTTTCGTAGCAAAATGAACTAAAAATTGAAAAATAATCTTTGGATGATAGTAGTTGACCAATCACTTAATTTTAATGTACTTTGAAAATTTGAGATGCATTTGAATAAAAGTTTTGTTCAACAATGGTCTGATCAGCAATGAATTTCCAATTGAAGGCTCACCTAAATTTTGGCATGAAATTAGTTAAAAACAATTACAGTTCATGTTCTAAGTACCTTGGAACATCGGAACAAATTTTGTCTGATACAGAAAAATTAAAGGTTTTTGTAGATATTTTTAAATAATTTTTGCGAGCATTTTTTAATATATTTTTTAAAATTTTTCCTATTTTACATTGTTGGATTTATGCCAAAATATTGATTAAAATTGGAGGAAACTAACAATTAAAAGAGTTAATTAATTAATTTGATTATAGAATATTGCATTGTCATCGGGTCTGAGGTCGCGTGCCAAATTTCAAAAGAATCCGATCGCAGGAAGTGGGCGAAATTTGAGCTGCAAGATTCCGTTACAAGATACATACATACATACAGGTGAAGCTAATAAAAGCGTGTTAAAAAAATCGACAGTAATTGTTCCTAAAGAATATGTTACATAGCATAACTAAAGGGACGGCCCACAAATAATGTCATCTTTTAGGGAATTGGGGGGCTCGTCAAATTGTGACAAAGGGAGGGAGAAGGTAACAAAAAGAGTGGCATCACGTATTTTTAAAAGTAATATGCTTGTGAAAAACAGCATGACATGTGACCAAGGGGGAGGGTGTGCGGGTATGGTGAATTAAGACACTTTGTAACATAGGGGAGTCAAATCATCAGGGGTGTGTGACATCATTTATGGGCAGCCCAAAAGTGTTCGCCGTAGCATATTATTTCGCTGTACCTGATTTCTGGAAAGTCATATGCCGCTGGAAAAAATCTTAGAAATCTCTCTCTAGAAAAAAAACTGCAAACTAAAAATTTCTAGATTTTCAACAGAATGCTATGGAAAAAAAAAGAAAAGAACTCGAGATTTGTATCCTGCAGATGTTCTTAAAGTATAAGCATGTTCAACTAGAGATTTTCTCAAGAAGTCATTTCCGTAGATTTTCTTCAAATTAAATTTCGAAGACCTAGATTTTTTCTTACAATACACACACAAATAGCTTGAGATTTTACCTTTAATTTGAGATCTTACCTTGAAATGAGATTTTTTATGCACAATTAAACCTCTTATTTGACAAATAAATAAATAAATGAATAAAATAAAATAAAACAATAAACAAAATAATATAAAATATTAAATAAAATAAAATAAAGAAAAGAGAAAATTGTCTGGCAATCATTTCGTCACAATGAGACTTTTTTAATGCTATCCTGATGGCAATTAAATCGGGCCTGAAGATATTTTTCGTTATAACGAATATTTCATTGTAATGAGAGTTTACTTAATACCGAGAGGATTATTTTACGTCTTGTTTTTACGATTGTTCAGCTTCAATGCAGAGGACAGAAATCATACTCGTTCCTGCTAAAAATTTCGTCGTACATTAAAATTGTGACTCTACGCGATGAAATTTGTAAATATTTGCTAGTCGAAACACAAGACCCGAAGTAGTGGGAGCTTCGTCGGAAATCAATGCAACGAAGTGGATGATACTCGTTGTTGCCAGGCTCACTCTGGCACGGGGATGGCTCGGCAGCCGATCACGACGCAGCTACTCCCTGATTGGTCGCTTCCTCGACCCGTGCTTGTTGTCAGGGCGTTCGGTCACCAGCTGGCTGCGGTTCTCTTTTCAACCAAAACATCCGACCCGCAAAGACGTTCCATTCGCACTCTTCCGTTTATTTACCTGGCTCTAAACTGAGCGAGGTAAGTTACCCTCTATTATACTACTGCTATTTTTTCTGACCTCCATATACTAATACATCATTGATGGTAATAATAATGATGATTATAATTATAATAGTTTCCAAGGAATGTGACTTCTTGCGTCAATAACAGCCTTCTCCCTCTTCCCCCGTGTTTTGTAAAACAAAATAACCGGACATTATTTATATTTCTTTTTTTTTTTTTTCCTTCTTTCTTTCTTTTTTTTTTTCTTTTTTTTTTTTTTTTTTTTGCGTTCTTTCGAAGGTGACATTGACAGATGAATATTAATGCCTGTCTGCTGTCAGGATCGAATTAATTTTTTTGTTGCTCTGGGGCTGATTTCTGAGTTTGAAGTTACTGTCTATTTCATTGTAGCCATCTTATGTATAGTTGAAGGCGGAGTGAACCAAAAAAGTGTTGAGGGAGGGAAGGAGGATAAAATAAAATATGTATATATATATATATATATATATATATATATGTTGAATTCAAACTAGTGAAAGTATTTGCCAAAGAAGCTGCTTTTCAGAGAGGAAGATTTCGCACCAGGTCCATCAATTCGATTTTTTAGGGAGCGGAGGAAGGGGGGGGGGGGAGTATACACTCTATTATAATTTTATCGGGAAAAGAAATAAAAATCATACCTACTCCATGTAAAAATATTAATTTTCTTTTGCCCGGAGTGGGTGGAATTTGATCCTCAAACAAGGTGCCCACCTAAGGGATGGGGGGGGGGGGAAGGGGGGGGTCATAGCCCAGACTGCGCCATTGATTTTTTTTTGGTTGGGGGGGGGGTGTTTTGAAGGGTTATTTTTTCTTCTTTTTGGGGGGAGGGGGGGTGGTGCTCAGTGGTATTTAGGGGGAGGGGTGCCTTTTGCTCTTGGGGAGGATGGGCACCCCTGCCATAAATGAATAGCCTGGTTCGCATCCTCTCATGCCCCGGTAGTTAACAAATCTTTGGAAATCATGAACAGAACTCCGCAAAGTTATATCGGGAGGGGGGGGGGGGGGGGGATGGAGTGGGAAAGGAATTCCGTGTTAAATCTTATATGGATTCCTAACACCTTCGAAGTAGTTAATGAGTAATTTCTCTGAAGTTTGTTCCCCGTACTAAGATCTATTGTCATCTCTTTAATCAAATAACATTTTTAATGAGTTGTTTTCTTTTCATCAGCACCTACTAGATTTTTTAAAGGGGGGGGATCTTAGTTAATAAATTATTATTTTCGAATTAATTTATCAAACTCATTAACTGCTAAGTGACGAGCAAACATTCTTGAACAGTGCGGGAAAAATGTTGCTGAATTTAAAGAAGGGCAAGTGAAATTCTCCTGCTTGCTGGGCCCATCATTTGAGGGGGGAAGGCAAAGAGAAGTATTTGCTTCCTTTTGGTTTGATAAATGAGATGTTTATGTGTGCATAAATATAAATTCGGTCTGTTGTTTTTTAAATAAAAAAAAAAATATATCCTGCCCCCCTCCCCAGGCCCGTGTCCAGATTTTCATAAAGGGAGGGGTTTTAATCTTACCTGGGGAGGGGATTCAATCCCTCACAACCTTTAGTTTTACTACAAATTGTCGATCCCAGTATGGCGT
The DNA here is from genome assembly GCF_026930045.1 of Uloborus diversus. Taxonomy (NCBI): domain Eukaryota; kingdom Metazoa; phylum Arthropoda; class Arachnida; order Araneae; family Uloboridae; genus Uloborus; species Uloborus diversus. The sequence goes on from NC_072735.1 coordinate 92,134,430, forward strand.
TTATGCACCTGTAAGTACTGCTGTACCCCCCCCCCCCCCCTCTTCCCCTAGAAGAATAATTCTGGCTGCTCAAGTGACCAAAGTATTCCTTCATTTTACAGGTTCACTTTTATCAAACCTTGTTTGTTTCTTTTTAATTAAATCCGTCAACTATTCGGTTTATTGCAACAATATTTAAAACTCTCCACGAATTCTTTTTATGTAAGAGAATGCATATCAGATTTTATGCTCTGAAATTATGCTTAGAACGAGCTTATTGTAGAGATGCAAATTACATTACTAAACACAATCACTAATACATCTTCATAGCTGCAACATATGCCAAATTCATCATTACCTCCTTACAATAAGCAATATTAATGCTTTGTATTGGTACGGTTCTACCACCACAGTTTTTTCAAATTATTATTTCAGTCGGCAAAGCTTTAACAGTTGTAAATTACATAACATTTGAATGTTATGCAAAATTTTTTAAGTTATAAGAGAAAGAAATGCAAGCGTTTAGGTCCAACTGAGTGGAATTAGAGGGGGAAAAATACAGAATTACTGTGTTAAAATTACAGAAAAACTTCAAAGAGGAAAGGGGGGGGGGGACGTCAAACCCAGGCTTTCACATTAAAGTAAATTTAAGTCAATCGTTTTCTTCATTTGACATACTTTTTTTTTTCAATGGGAGGGGTTCAACCCCTAAAACCCTCCCCTTGGACACGGCTCTGCCCCTCCCCCCCCACACACACCCAGAAACATTTTAAGTCACATGCCATAATCCTTGTTTATTTTCGTGGACGCCAATGGAAAAATACCATAGTCATCTCTTTGGACTGGAAAAGTCCTTAATTTACAAAGCAAGTATACCCGTACAATCTGGACACATTTCAATGGAATGTATATTTTTCTATTAGCAATTCCAATAAATAAATAATAGTCACTTGTAAATTTAATGATTCTCCATCGATTTGCAAATCGACTATCTTTTAGGGCGACCAGAACTTGAACTTTGGGAGGGGGGAAGTTATTTATTACCGAATGAAGCTAAGAATTGTACCGAATGACTAAATACGAGCATGTGATCATACCTATGCAACTAATTAGGCATCATTTAAAATAATCATAACTGCATGCCTTCAAGTTTTCCGAATTGTCAAACAAAATCTGCCGAGTAACAAAAATTTAGGGCGCCTTGATGGTCACAGTAACCGCTTGTGACCTCCCATTGGGGAGCCCCTGACCACCTTCACCAATGAAGAACTATTAATGAATAGACATAATTACTTCGAGCAACTAATGAAAGAATAGGAAAATGATGCTTTATTTAAAGAAATAATTGGCTAAATAATTAGTTAACCGGAAATGATAAAACTCACCTGTCACAATCGAGGCATTTCTCAAAAAATAAATTAAATAGAGTAATATTGGAGAGGAGGAACAGAAAGGTTTTACGTAGTACAATTTTTGATTGATTATTTTCTCTAAAGCAAAACTATAAGCAACAATTTATCATGTTATGTTGACTGGTTAGATTTTATAATCTTAATCAGTGGTGCCCAACTTTTTTCTACCTGAGAGCCGCACCTCATATTAAAATTATTATTCTCGATGGCCAGAACACATGTAAAATTTTAAAACATTTAAGAACTTCCGTTGAAAAGAGGAAAAATATGGAAAGGGAAAGAAAATTACAAACCAGTAATTGTTGTTATAAATTACTATGTTTCCTTTTTTTTTTAATGCATCTTTTTTTTCAGAAACCAATATCAGAGTATATGGCTCCAAATTTGTTGTGACCCGGGTGAACGATATAAATTATTTGAGTAATTGTAAATTATCAGATTAAATGTCTCGCCGACATATTGTGATATATTAATAGAACAAATTCATACAATCATTTATTTTGAAATATTTATTAACCCTTTGTTTTTGTTCAAAGAATTCAAGAAGTTCATTTATGCGGATGAAAGGACGCTAAAAGGCCATTCCATGGAAAATGGTAATTTGTCCCGCGCGTGACTCCTCATATATTTCATTAAAAATAATAATTTAAGAGGGTAATGATAAAGATTTTATTGCTTAACACATTACGAACGAATGTGGGATACCTCAAGCAAAAGATTTCGTCATTACTTTTTTAAATGATTATTTTTTAATGAAATATATGAACCGTTACGTGCGGGACTTTTAGTCGGGAAAAGTGACTACTTTTTCGTGGAATGGCTCAAGACATTATTTTTTTCAATGGTTTAAACAGTTGTTTCTCAACAAATGAGATATGTTTCCTTTACACGGGAAACTTTGCTCTCAAAATCTACAATTTATTTTGACGAAACATAAAAAGATCAGAAATATTAACCTATTCAACAGCAAGTTACAAGAGGATGACTTTGGATATCCCGCACGTGACGCATGCAAATAAATTAAATCTTAAACAATAAAATTGTTTAATAAAAATATAACTGTGTCAGGAGTGTCTTTGTATCAGTTGTAAAGAATAAAAAATTTGCTTACCTCTGTTTAATTAAAATATGATGAGATACGACAAAATATTAATGAAATTTAAGTCTTTTTGTCCCGCACGTGACGGTGGAATGAAGTGCATTTCCTAATATCAGTCGAATGCTTCTGTATAACGAAAATCTCAATGGCAATGAACCCATTTTCTGAACCGCATTGAAAAGTACTTCCGCAAATAAGTGTAAGGAAAAAAAGTTCGTAAACAACTTTTTATTTTGGACTATCTCTCAAAGATTAGTTCTGTTTTGAGCTCATTCGATCGGGTCGGGTTCTCGTTTCATTATTGCGAGATTTTGAAGGACACTTCTGCATCAAAGCAGATCGCATCTCTGAAAGAAGCGAAGTGTTATTCATTCTAGAGCGCACGACATTGTTAGCTGTGCTCGAATTAATTGTCACCGATCTTTATTTCTTCTGTATGTCATGAATCTGATATCCAGGATTTCGGAATGAATTTCAGTCGCTGTGAACACGATCCGTACTGTACGTAATTCTACGTCAATGGATGTTTTTAAATAAGTAGAAATTTCTATACCTCGCACAACTATAGAGACACTAATGTTTACATTCAAAGACTTAAAACATCGTTTGCTTATGATAGTAGTGTGATATAGGTTACAAATGCGAAAATAAAATTCCCGCATTAATTGTTGATTTTCAGTCTAAACTTAATGCTCTTTCTTGCAGGGCCCGTCAAGGCCGTATCCAGGATTTTTTTTTCGGGAGGGACCCGGATTCGCACATTTCCTTAATACTCACACACAAGCACACACAGCCCCCTCCCCCCGTAAGTTTTTTTTTTTTTTTTTTAACTGATACAGCTCTCATGTTTTTGTCCCGTTTTTTGAAGAATGGATATCACAAAAATCTGAAGAAAAATAGGCAAACGAAAAACCTTTTAAAAATTATGCATTCTTCTGCAAATCAAGATTAATCAAAATGGAAATTTACTTGTTCGACAGATTGTTGACATTAATCGACAAATAGGAAAAACGAGGGAGGAGAAAAAAGAAGCACATCGTTACTTGCTCATATCGGCTTTTGGTGTAGTTTGTTTTTTATCATTTCCCCCATCATCCCCCTGCCCCCCTTTGCATCAAATGCCCTATAGCAGCGTTTCTTAATTGCTTCGATTAGTGGAACCCTTTTGAATGCTCACTTTTTTTCGTGGAACCCCTGGTGCTTCAATAGTTTGCAGTGGCGTAGCCAGTATTCTGTTTCGGAGAATGCCCAGATTCTTACCTCAAAGAGGCTATCACATCAACTATTTGTCACGAAGTAAATACACATAATAATAGATTATTTGAATTATTGATGATTGCTAATTATTATTTCTTATTCTAAAATACCAGTACACTATTATTTGTGATTCTGAGAAATACTCAGAATTTTTAAAAGGGATAAATAACCTCAGAATTTATGCATGAGTTATATGATTAAAATATCTTCTTAATTAGGAAAAGAAATACTGATTTTATTTACCTACAAAAGTGTTAATAATTGACTTAAATTTATGTAAGAAAAAGTTTTTAAACCTTAAAATTAAAAACTTTAAAATATATCCTATTTTTTTATTTATTTACAAATCAGAGTTTTTGATGTCACTGTGTGTTCTAGAACTAAATTCGCTGTATATGTAAGGGCCTTAGACAGAACTAAACCATTTAGACCCTCGTGATCAGTACTGCTCCTTAAATTGGTCATCACTCGTTAAATGCTTAAATTGTCCTTTCAAGTGCTGCCAAAGAGATTTTTCACTTTTCACTCCAGAGTCCCCCGTACCTGCTACTATTTGTGACTTAAACAGTTGGACGGAACCCTTGAGACAGCTCTGATTTTTTGAAATGAGACTAGTAACCGAGCAATCAATAGTCCAGCACCCCCAGAGGTATCTTTTCACTTGGAGGACTTTGTGACCACGAGCATATTTAATGTCCCCCAGTCACCATTAATGAAGAAGGTGGATCTTCAACCAACTAGGTCGAACCCGGGGTACTCCAGTCACAAGTCCGATGCCTTACCGATCAGGCTACCACGGCCTTGCCGTAGATACGGGAAGAGTGGCAAAATATTTGAAATTAATGTCAACAATCGCAATTTACGGCAGTATTTGGTAATGTAGAAGAGGGATTTAGGGTGCTTTCCCGAAATTTGTTCAACATTGAAGCGATTTTTAAACTATTTTTGGCGATATTAGGGAATTAATAGCTTCTTCCGAAACGTTTTCAAAATTAAAGACTTTAAAACCCAATTTGATGTTATCTTTGGAGACATTAGGTGAAAAATAGGCCTTTTGGGATTGATCTGGAAAAAATTTCGAAGTTAAAACCTTAAAGGCACCATTTTTGATAGTCGAAAATTCGCGTTATTTTAGGCGAGAAATAAAAATTGTTTGCATAGTTGCTATTCCAGATGGGTAAAAAGCTTCGAAAGTGAGAGCAAATGTATTTTTGAAAAGGCGTTGCTTTTGTCGATTTTTTAAGTGACAAATTTGAAAAGGGTGAAAAGAAAATATACAAATCTCATGGAACCCCTGACAGAGCTCCGCGGAACCCCGGGGTTCCGCGGAACACAATTTAAGAAACGCTGCCCTATAGTAAGAATTGTACAAAATGGCTTTCAAGAAATGGTGTAGACATTCAAAAAATAAGTAACGAAAGAATAATATTGTGGCCATTGGGAAAGTTCATATTTTATTTTCTTGATAAGAGACAAAATTGAAGTACTTTTCAAGGAATTTCAGAAACCTAAATAATTTTCGAAGACTCTAGAACAGTCGAAATTATTTAAAACACTTCATTGCATTTTCCCGATTTTGATAGTAGTCTTACAAAATGACTGTAACTCTGTAAGACACACCTAGTTTAAGTTACAAATACATGTAACGAAATATTTCTCAAAACAAACATTTTGTTTTTCAATCACAAGTAGTGCAGAAAATGAAATAGAGTAGAGTAAGTGTTATATTTTTTCTCATGTTAAGATATTAACATTATGCAGTAGAAGTAAGATAAAAACAAGCGTTGACAAAAGAACTTCCATAATACTGAATTCGGTATTAAGTAAATAGCAAGACATGAAACATATCAGTCACAAAAAATTATCTTGAAAAATACGCTACAAAAACGCGAGAATCAGGATTTTTGCATTTGTTACGCAGAATGTATCAAGGAGCTGAATTTGGCACGTCTTGGTAACCAGATACTAGCCTAATCGGAAACTAGGTGCCCCCGGCCCTTCGAGAGTCTCCGGCTCGAAATCGGTGTAGTTTAAGTTTTATAAGACTTCCTTTTGGGGGGGGAGGGGGGGGGGGGGCAAGTACCAAACTGACAAGGGGCTTGTCTTGGCCCTGAATTGAATTGGAAAAGAAAGCAGGCAGTCCAGATATGCGTCTCAATTTCAAGTATGCTTTGCAGCTAATGAGAACTAGAATTGCTTTTTCTGCGTTTCTTCATATAGTTCACTCGTTTAATAGTTACAAAATTAAGATAAAAACTTTGTTATTTTCCTTTTCTGACATTAGAAAGTAAGAAGAAAAAAAAAAATGTTCTTTGATTTTACGTTGCAAAACTTTTCGGGTTTGGGGGAGGGGCTCGGGCCCGTCGGACCCTCCGTCCCTCTGGATACGGCCCTGGGGCCCGTTTAAGATATCTCAGGGAATTTGAGTTTGTATGAAGAGTGGCCGCTCTGACAATCTCTAAGCAGTTCTATATTTTTTTGCAGTAAGGCATTCATATAATAATTGGTAGTCTTTTTTTTTTTTTCATCCTCTGCTTTTAACTCCTGTGATTTTTGCGTTGTAGGTGCTGATTGCTTTGTCTTTCAAAATTACTTTTTATCCCTCTTAGTGCTTCTATTTGTTGTTTTACTTCATACACGTTTTGCATTTTTTTTTTTTTTTTTTTTTTTTGTTGTTTTTCCAACTCTTTTCTGTTTTCCTGGATTATGTTTATTCTGCTTTTCGCTAAATAAAACAATTTAATTCGTTGCAAGATGTTTTCTAACATGAAATTTAGTTCTAATTTTTTTCTCGAAGGGAATCTTGCAATAAATTTCGACTCTGAGTTCCATTTTGTCTTGTTCGTTTTCTTAATTGGGGTATTTTGCTTTTAGAGCTGTTTGCTGTGCATTCTCGTTGCTTTTACTGGATTGGATGTCTTTGCATCTAAAACTTCTCTAATTTGCATTGAAAAAGGGGTTTCTTAAAATCCCGAAGCACGTACATGCAGTAATCTGTATATTTGTGCTACAGAACGTTATTTCCTGTTAGTTTCAATGTGCTCTCCTCCTGATGACTGAATGATGTCACACACATTTGTACACAAACTCCTTCCAAACACATTGTAGAATGTACACAGTAGAGGTGCGACATCAATGTTTCAAAACATCGATGTTAGAAATTAAAACATCGATCAAAAAACATGGATGCTTCCAAACATCGATGTTTTAAAACATCGATGTTAGATATTTAAACATCGATGGTATTGATACATCGATCAAAAAAACATGGATTTTTCCAAACATTGATGTTTTAAAACATCGATGTTAGAAATTAAAACATCGATGGTATTGATACATCGATCAAAAAACATGGATGTTTCTAAACAACGATGTTTTAAAACATCAATGGTATTGATACATCGATCAAAAAAGATGGATGTTTCTAAACATCGATGTTTCAAAACATCGATCTTTTTATCAATGTATAACATACATTTTTGAATATACTGCACTAATTTAAGCAATACAAAAGAATACGTACCCGACGAATATATTGAAAATACTGAACCTCAAATCATGAATATAATTTGATAGGAATAATTTCGCAACATCTTGGTATTATTGGTAGGAGAAAAATTGATAATAAGACAAGCACCTATTAATGCAAACTAGTTATAGTAATAAAGAAATTTAATGTTTTATCCACTGTCTAGACTTTTGCATGTTTACGACCGTAAAAACGATCCCAGTGAACGTAGAAAAAAAAAAAAAAAAACAATGCATCACAAGATAGGAAAAATAATTTTCTTCGAAAATATGATTTGTTTGAATTTTTAACGTAATTAACCGAATTTCTAGGAATTTACAAAGGGAGGTCACTTTTTCGACTTTTTTCAATTATTCAATCAATGTGAACTAAAATTCCTGCATCCGGTATTCTAATAAGGTTATGGCTTTGCAACTTTTTAAGGAAATAATATAAACACCTTACCTTTATTTAAAGCAAAAACGGTGAAGTTATGTTGTTTCACTGATTTATAATGATATTTTTTTCAATGACTTGAAATAAAAATTTTCAATAACTTTCACTCGATCCGAAATGGATGCAGCAGTTCGCTGCTTGCCAATAACGCTTTAACAAGTGATAAGTAAACATGTTTAGTGCAATATGGCTGTTTTTCCCCATCATTTTCCTCGAAGATATGTAATTAAGGGAAAATAAATAAATAAAAATAAAAAACGGTTAAAAAATCCTAGTGTTCTGTACAAAACACTAATTTGAAACCAAAAAAAAAAAAAAATCAATTTTATTCTTTTCGTTCGGTTTTAATCATTAAAACCCTGAGTTAATCATGCACAAAAGGAATTGAAGACAAGGGTTTCGGGGTTACAAAGAACCTTTTTTCTATAATAATAATAAAAAAAAATTGAAAAAGAAAAATGAACTAGGAAGTTATAACTGTAAAAACACTGGAAAATGGATATTCAAAAGATCTTTGTTTATGAATTTTATATATTGTACATAAACCCGTACCTTGAGTCGATCCTTAGTTTTACATAGCGTGATGTGTCCCGCTAAAAATTGTGTGAACAAAAACTTGGAACTAAATTTAATACAACTTCAATTTCCCAATGAGTAGGTAAAATGTTTTAAATTTGGATGGCTCGCTAGCGTTAGGAGAAAATTACAAATATACTACGTATAAGGGGGAAAAGACCCCCCCCCTTCCCCCGGCACATTATTTGCAACAATGATTATAAATACTTATTTATTTTACTTAAAATCTATCTCAATTTTAAGGAAGATAAAATTTTCTTTGCGAGATCACAAAATAATTTAATTTATTACCTCATTAATGTACATGAGAAAATTAACATAATTAAACGCAAACACATGTTTTAGGGGTGCAATGAAGTACTTTAGCACATAGGTAAAGCATAAAGGTAAGCATTTCGAAATTAATTCGATGATTCTCATTCCATAGCTTACACTTTTATACATTCATGAAGCGGTTTCTCGTAATCCTGAAACTCGTGTCTGAAATTTTATAGATGTTTGTGCGATTAAATATGTTGATTTTTTCATTCAGTAGTACTTTTGCTAACTTTTTACAAATTTATTAAATCTTTGCAGTTAAATTCAGTTTAAAATCATGACTTAACACAAAACGATCGGATTATGCACTTTTTTTAAAAAAATTCATTAAAAAAAGGGCAGTTGTAGGCGGAAGATTTTTTTGCAGAAATTAACACTAGAGACTTTGCAAATACGATGCAACTTTCAAAACAGCCCGACCGAGCCCGACACCCATTTAAAAAGCTTTCTATAGTTATAAATTAAGGCAAAACGCCTTTAAAAATCTTCCATACCAAGTTTTCTTTATTTTTTTTTACAAAAAGAAAATAAAAATATTTACTTTAATTTATAATTAGCACAAAGCCCTGACATTTCTTTATCCCGTAAAATTGATTTGTGTCAATTCCATTCATTTATAAAGCCACAAAAAAATATACATTGAAACGTAATAATTAAGCTGAAACGTAACAAAAAAGCGAAAATTCTTATAGAAATCTCATCTTTTACAGAGGCTATGAGCAATTGTACGTGACTCAGGTTTCCAAAACAGGTGCCGATCGACGCACCAGTTAGTCAACTATCATAGAATAAATTTTCATAAAAATTGGGTAAATTTTTAATTTTGGACTTTTGGCCAGGATTTTCAGTCAAATACTCCACTGTGCGTCAGTTGAATGATGAGAAAAACTTGTGATAATTGTTTTCAAAAAATCAGAATTAATTCTAACAATTATTTTTAAGAGTAAGAAATATGTGTTGTACTGTTAGTTAATAATTAAACACAAATTGTAAGTAATAGAGGGACGACTTGTTGGGGGAAATCGATAAGTAACCCCGAATATTGATGTTGACAGTTTGGAGAAAAAGAAGTTTGTTTACTTTGTTTCCCAGAAGCGCATTTCTCTTTTCGCAGACTATCCAACGAGTCAAACATCTCTTTCCGATGGAACAGAAGTTGCCATCACTATCAAATACTTTAGAGCAACTTTTACCAGTTCTGAATTTTTAAAGTTATAATTTTCACCGTAGTAACGTATAGAATTTTTCTTTAGTTTAAGAACTGAAGCCTTGAAATAGACTGCAAGTTCTGGCACCAGACTACCAGTGTCAAGTTATTCCAATAGCTTTGACTTTTTCCTCACTCTCTCGTTAATCTTCTAAAATCTTGTAGTGATCTTCCCAAAATTCATCCTCTATACCGAAAAATTGATCTTATAAAGTAAGTGCAAAAAAAATTATTATTATTATTTTTTTTTTTGGCAACTCCATAAGTAAACTTAATTACCAAGCGAGAAAATTGGAGCAAATTTTATGATAATTTTCAATTAAAATGCAAAAACATCAACATCGAATCAAAACATCGATGGTCCAAAAACATCGAAAGTAAAACATTGATATTTTGACAAAAATATCGATGTTTCCAAAACATCGACATCGATGTCGCACCCCCCTAGTACGTAGTCACATCAGAAGCAAATCTTGCAGTGATCTAATTTTTCAGATCCCTACGGTGGGAAAATCACATGGTGTTTATATGAGGGGGGTGGGGGGTGGGAGTTATAAAGTGCTAAATCACCCTTACCTTGACTAAATGAATAATAAATAGCAATTGGGACACATACAATAACTCAGAGACATCTAACGGTAGCCAGTTGAAATTTTACAACTCGCTTTTTCGTCACCCTATATACCATTGGCAAGATAAAAATAATCGTAGTTTTTTAAATCGGTTGCTAATTAATTTTAGCTTCCAAAGTTGGGGGTAAAATCAAGTTTGGCCAAGGTGAACAAGATGGAGAAGAGTTTTGTTCTTAAAATCGACCGTTAAATAATGCATATGCTTATAAACTGCACGCAACAGAAATAAGTCTTAAGCAGTTGCAAAAATTAATGTTTCATTTGCCAAAGAGGAAACATTTCGAATGACATGAATGTGGTCAAACAATTCTCACCCCTGTTCTCGGGGTTCTTTGTCAAGTTGCCGATTGTTGAAAATGTAATGGTATTCCTGCATTTCTGGTCGTTTGCTTCACAATTAAATGTTTATTTTTTCCTCTTCTTTCTTGCAGAGAGAATATGAATGTTGTGAAAAACTGTATGCACATACATATGATCTTCACCTTTGTTACATGATTATTGTTCAAGCCTGATTTGTTGCCAGTAGTGCTAGAAGATTCTTAAGACTGTAAGTATGTTACAATGCTTAATTTTCTCTATACACCTCCAAGCCCGGTTTGATAATGGACGGTTCCATTTTATCAAATGTTTTGCAAAACACTCTACAAAGACTATGTTAAATATTTGTTTTATTGCATGAACTTAAAAACGAACGGTGTCCCTGTCCCCTCCCTCCCGTTTTCCCTTTTCAATCTTACTTTTTGAAATACTTAGAGGGGGTGGAAATTTAGATTGTCGGCGAAACGGAGGCAAACTAGAAGAACATGGACTCTACTTCTATATTACACAATAAAATAAAATGATATTTTTTGTAGATAATATTGTATTAATAATAATGATAATATATATATATATATATATATATATATATATATATATATATATATATATATATATATAAAACAAGAGATACACTTTAAGACAATTTTAAAATAGAAATTCAAAGAAATTGAAAAAATCAACAACATTAAAAAACTGAAAGAATAAATACAAAAGTGTACCGTAATGCCAGCGCAAAGCTGCTAGAAACAAAAACAGTACAAACATATTCACACAAACAGTCAAAATGCAAATGAAAAAAGCGAGAACATCAAAATGGAAAATGAAAAGGGTGAACCCAGGACCAACACTTTCTCAAGGGGGGGATTGGTCCTAAAGTTCACAAGGCCCTTTCTGTCTAGCAAGAGGAAAGGTCCCAATAGCTTGCTACCCTCCCCGAGAGCCTTAGAAGAGAAAGGAATCAGAGAACATACCTTAAGATATTAAGGTATGTTTGAGTATATTGAGAACATACCTATAGATCTTAAGGTATGTTCTCTGATTCCTTTCTCTTCTAAGGCTCTCGGGGAGGGTAGCAAGTTATTGGGACCTTCCCTCTTGCTAGACAGAAAGGGCCTTGTGAACTTTAGGACCAATCCCCCCCTTGAGAAAGTGTTGGTCCTGGGTTCACCTTTTTCATTTTCCATTTTGATGTTCTCGCTTTTTTCATTTGCTTTTTCATTTGTATTTTGACTGTTTGTGTGAATATATATATATATATATATATATATATATATATATATATATATATATATATATATATATATATATATATATATATATATATATATATATATGTGTGTGTGTGTGTGTGTGTGTACACAGTAGAACCTCCCTTAAGGAACACCTCTGAATTAGTGAATTAGGGACACTATATTATAAGGAACAGTCACAGAGAATATATTGCAGTGATCAAAGTATAAAAGGAGAGAAAATAAATCCACACGAGTTGATTTTGTTGAAAACTAAAAGTTCTTTTTTTTTTTTAAATTAACTGGTAAAAATTTGTCTTTACATTGACATGCAAAGCAGCAAATATGTGTTTTAAAATTATTGTTGAAATTTACATTGATACTTTTTGCCCTCGGCAAACTTGAAACGTGATCACTGTTATTTGCATTGCATTGCACTGTAAATTATACTACACTAAATGACCCGACAGACGTTATTCTGTTCAAACTTTGTAAATTGAAAAGTTAAAAAATTTGAATCAACTATCAAGTGTTTGAACCGTTTTGTTGAAAAAAATAAGTAAAAAGAAAATGTTTTAAGCTGCTTGGTGTCAGAATGCGTACATTTTATTACAACTTGATTTATCTAATGCCCACTGAGCAGTAGTTTTATTAACTATTTTTTCTCCCGTACTTGATGATTTGTTCCTTCAGCCATACTCAAAGGATAAAAAGCGTCCTCGAATATTAAGTGTAAAAACTAACTACCCATCTGGAACAAACGGGAAATCAGCTGCAACATCGCCCATATGAAAAAGAAAAAATAAAAAAAAAAAAACAATCGAAAGGATATCGTTTAAAAAAGTGATAAAAGTAAAATCTGTTCTCTGAAAAAGCGAAAATCACCCCCCCCCCCCTCCGATGTAAAACAAACATTCTTCAACTAAAGTGACTAAACACTCTTTAAAAACGAAAAAAAAAAATCTTTGAAATTTGAAATATCTCGCCAAACAAACAAAAAATACAATAAATTATATTAACAGTAGCTTTAAAATATAAACAAATGATCACGCAATTCTATCGTTGAAGCCACCACGTTACTGTAATCCAGCCGATCAGTGAGCGAAGCCAACTCTGACCGATTAGCGGTCCGATCTTTTGAACGAAAACTTTTTAAACTTCATGTATTGCCTAATTTGCTCTTTCCACCAAAGATTAAGATCTTTCACTGCTCTAATATTTTGTGTACAGAACTACCCTGTTGCAATTTATCTGGATGAAATAAAATTTGTTTCGTCTTTAAATTCCATCATCTTTTCCTTTTATAATGTATTGATTAGTTAGATAATCCTTAAAATCTTCTTGACATTGGTGCCAAAACTCAGATGGATTTGAGCCGAGAAAGAAATGTTGCTAGGTACAGTACTTTCTGATCATTTGGTTAGGAAAACCTAAAGCACCGATCCGGTCACATGTTCAACTACGACGATAGAACACACGTTTTGCGTGAACATTCCAGTACTTTACTTTAAAATATATCACGGGACCTAAAATCGTTGCTTTCAAGAGAGAGAGAGAGAAATGAAGGCTTCACTCTCTCTCTCTACGTTTTATCTACTTTCAATTGACATATATCACAGTAGGAAATTTCATTACAAAATGCAGAGCTGGCTTCCTTATTGTCCTTTGGCAACGGGTTAAATATTTATTTCAATTCTTGCTCAACAATAGGTTAAAATAAATATTAATCATTTGAGAGATATAACCATGCAATGTTTTAATTAATTAATTAATTAGCAAAAACGTTTCCGATTCGATCCATCGCGCTTCGAAACCATGCTTGCCACAATTTAATTACACACAAAAAATTTGATCAAAATCGGTCCAGCCGTTTAAAAGCCTTATGGTGACAAACGTCCGCACTATATTTTTATAAATTAAGATAAAGCACAATCTATGAAACTAACAATACTTCAAAATTATTTCTATAAAGTACTAACTTAGATTCGACTAAATTTTTGATTAAATTTTTAAAATATTTTTTTCACTTAAAATAACTCTGAATTTTATTTAGCTTATATAACACATTTTCAATGTTTAATCTTAAATGTTAATAGCCTTTGGTTATGTTATATTATATTACATTAAGTACGCAGCATGCATCAATTCATATACCTTCGAACAAGGGAACCTCCATTTAAGGGACGGTGTGTAGTATTTCTAAAACTCTAATTAGCGTTTGAATAATGTCATCTCATATTCTCAATGAAGTTCGCGCAGTGAAACAAAGATCTAAATCCAGAATACAGTAAACTCTCGATTATCCGCGGATTAGGTGGCACGGTAACCACGGATAAGCGAAAACGCGGATAACCCGAATTATAGTTAAAAAACGATACTGGTGTATACAATAGCTAAAAAATAGGAATAAAAGTCGCACATGTATTTAAGTTATAGCTAAAAAGAATAACACTGACAGTAAAAAATATATGTAAAAGCTAAATTTAAACAATAATATAATCATAAGTCACCACCGTTGAAGTAAAAAAAAATGTGAAAAGACCCGCGGATAATCCGACCGCCGATAATCGGGAGTTTACTGTATTTGGAGTTTTCGCAGGGTGTTATGAGCAAAATTTGATACCTCTGTTACCGTGGCATTGTCCTCATGAGTACCTTGCTTCTAGTTGCTTGCTTTTAATTGCCTTACTCACGCTTCTACCAACAATCGCAGAAGTTTTATCTATTTACACTTTTCCTTATTTTTGAAGAACAAGGGTCAACAAGAAGTTTCAAAATCGTCAGATAGGAATTCAAAACGTAATGGAAAGTCTGAGTAAGGTGCTGCGAGACTCTGCAGCGTGCAGTCCCGTGCAAACTCAACATATTAGTTTAATATACATATTTGTAGACAGATAGTTGTCAAACCAGCTTATAGATATGTAAAATAAATGATTCGAAATGGTATGTATACTTTTACAGTTATACTTTTCTTCTTTACTAATAATAAAGCAGAAAGTCTCTATGTCTGGAGGATGTCTGGATGTCTGTGACGCGCATAGCGCCTAGACCGTTCGGCCGATTTTCCTCAAATCTGGCACAAAGTTAGTCTGTAGTATGGGGGTGTGCGCCTCAAAGCGATTTTTCGAAAATTCGATTTTGTTCTTTTTCTATTACAATTTTAAGAATATTTTCCCAAGCAAAATTATCATAATATGGACGAGTAAGTTACCAAGTTATCATAACGTGGAACCGTAACATGAGTAAGTCAATTGGCGAGAAATTCACCATACATCTTTTGTAAATATACAGGCGAACCAAAAGACCTTTAAATTTTCTACTACGGACAAAGCCGTGCGGGTATCACTAGTCTTAATATATAAAAATCTTCTGTGCGGACGTTTGTCACCATAAGGCTTTTAAACGGCTGGACAGATTTTGATGAAATTTTTTGTGTGTAATTAAGTTGTGGCAAGTATGGTTTCGAAGCGCGATAGATCGAATCGGAGACGTTTTTGTTAATTAATTAATTTAAACATTGGATAGTTATATCTCCCAAATGATTAATATTTATTTTGGTATAACTTTGATATGCCCCCCCCCCCAAAAAAAAAAAAAAAAAAAAAAAAAAAAAATTACGCGCCAAGTCTGGAACTCCCTACGGACTTTTTAGGGTTGCTGTTTCTTATTTTGGTGTTGCCAATTTAGGTTTTTTTCAGGCTTTAGATTTTAGCTGTTGCCAAATTTAGTATTTTCTAATATTTTGTACCATTTTTAAAAGTTTTTTTTTAAAGTTTTGTGGCAACAATTTTTGGATTTCATATATGTTTTAGCACCATTTCATTCATTCGCCATTTCTATGTGAAGTGATCAAGCAGATTTCTGTCTTGCTGTATTTTGCTGCAAATGTGGTTGTATTTTCCAATTATATTTTTTTTCTATTAATTTTTATCTTTCAGCTTTCAATATTCCTACTGTATATAGTGTTGTTGAAAAATTTCAGGGAATTGAGTCGGAAAATTGATAGTTGTTCTTCGTTTTCGTCGGGTAGGTCGACAGAATTTTGCTTGGCGAGAAAAAAAAGTCGCCAAATTTCCGATTTGGGGGGATACATCAAAGTAGTTCCAAAGTTTTCGTTCAAAAGATCGGACCGCTAATCGGTTGGATTTGGCTTCGCTCACTGATCGGCTGGATTACAGTAACGTAGTGGCTTGGCGACTTTAGCTATAAACAATAGAGTTGAGTGATCATTTGTTCACATTTTAAAGCTAATGTTAATGTAATTCACTGTATTTTTAGTTTATTTGGCGAAATATTTCAAATTGCAAAGAATTGTTTTTCGTTTTTAAAGAGTTTTCAATCATTTTAGTTGAAGAATGTGCTTTTTTTTTTTTTTACATCGGGAGGGGGAGGGATGAGTGATTTTCGCTTATTCAGAGAACTGCTTTTGCATTTATCACTTTTTAAAATGATATCCTTTCGATTGTTTTAATCTTTTTCATATGGGGGATGTTGCAGCGGGATTTCCTGTTTGTTCTAGATGGGCAGTTGGTTTTTTTATAATTAATATCTGAGGACGATTTTTATCCTTTGAGTATGGCTGAAGGAACAAAACGTCAAATACGGGAGAAAAAATAGTTAATAAAACAACAGCTCAGTGGGCATTAGATAGATCAAGTTGTAATAAATACAGTGAAACCTGTGTAAGTTGACCACCTGCGGTGCAGTACTTTGGTGGTCAACTTAGACAGGTGGCCAACTTATAAAGGGTGGTACTGATTTTTTTTTTTTTTTTTTGCATCATGCATTTTGACTAATTCACACTTACTTTTTCTGTTCAACTCACTTTCATTGTTTAACATTACTTTGAAACAATAATTGAAAATGTTATTTAAATCTTTTTGTTTTTTTACTATATTAGACACTGTAGTTTTAGAAATTCCATATGTGTGAGTCAATTTTCTCCTGCTCTCCCCCTTTTCAATTAACTTTAATATTTCATACTTTTTATAAATCTCAAGTTCATCTAATTTTCTTTTTGAAGCCATTTTATGTAAAACTTATAACACAAAGAGCAACAAGCTGGACTCTCCTAGTTCAATACAGCAGTTGAAAATGAAAATGTTCTATCTAATCCCTTGTACCAGAAATAAATAACTTTACTCTTCAGCACAATTCCAGTGTTGCCACAAAATATTGCAACTGGAAGAAAAGACTTTGTACTTTTCTACTGACACCTGTTTTCATTGAACAGAGAGTACAAAAGGTAATCTCAAATAGAACAACAGAAGAAAAACAGTTTTAAACACTATGCCATGCTTGAAAACGCTCGACTGGTAAAAGAACTCAGCAGTTCCACTTTTTGCAGGTTTGAAAATTCTTAGTAATTCTGTTCATTTTGTCAAAATGTTACACAAGTAACCACATTACAACCATCAACTAAAACAAAACTAACTTTTATTAACATAAAACAAAATAAAATTAAAACCATAGGAATGGTTCATGCTGGTATTACAAGGGCCAGCGGCTCCCTTCAAAATCCACATCAATCAAATCCACACAACCTAAAGCAATCTTTCAATTTAAACTTAAACTTAGGTTTGCTGTAAAACTTAGCGAGATATTTTCTAGCCAAAAGCAACTAAAAGGGAGATTCAACACACTCCCCCAGGATGAACAATTGAAATGTTCAGCAAAATTCAAATATTTAACTTTTTTTTTTAACATAATAGCAATTAAACAAATTAACATACTTACAAACTTGGTGTAAACTTCAAATGAATAACAGCTAACTAAAATATATAACAATCTGAATTAAACATGAAATAACATAAAGTTCAATTTAAAAGTAAACAGAAATGACATTTTTATGCGGAAGATTTTTTTTTTTTACTGAGTCACTGACTCAATATCAAGTTCTAAATTATACAGTAATTGAATAGGTCTCCTCACAACGTCTGAAGGCGTTCGAACAGCACAAGATCTAACTTTAGAGTCTCTGCCGAAAAAAAGGTCTTTAACAACTCCTATTTTCCACATGTGTTTTGGAACCTTGTCTTCATGAACTATAACCACGTCTCCAATTTTGAATTTTGTAGGAGTATCTATTGGAACGATGCGATTTGCAGATCGAAGTTCCAGTAAGTACTCCGTTCTCCAACGCTTCCAGAAATGGTTTAAAATTTGATCTCTGTATCTCAATAATTTCGTGAGGGTCTTTTTGTTGGATTTTGGTTCTGCCACAGAAGGAATATCAGGAAAGAAATTTGGGCGCTTGCCTATCAGAAAATGAGAAGGAGTTAGGGGAAATGGCTCGTTAATTTCATCATACACGTAAGTTAAAGGTCTTCCATTTATAACAGCTTCGATCTCAGTGAGAGTGGTTTGAATCTCTTCATAGCTCAAGCAAGATCGTCCTAAAACTTTCTTCAAGGGCGTTTTGACAGAACGCACCATGCGCTCCCAAAACCCACCCCACCAGCTGGCTCTAGGTACAATAAATTTCCACACAATTCGGTTTTTAGTAAAATACTGTTGAACCTCAGCTTTGGAAATCTTACTCTAAATCTCCTTCAGTAAACTATCAGTTTTGATAAAGGTCTTGGCATTATCACTGTATACAATTTTACAGAGTCCTCTACGTGAAACAAATCTTTTGAAGGCTAAGATGAAGGTTTCAGTGCTGAGGTCAGATGCTACTTCCAGATGAACAGCTCTAGTAACTCCACAGGTGAAGAGCACAATGTAAGCTTTTTCCGGGCCCGATTTAGTTTTGATAAAAATAGGGCCGGCGAAATCAACAGCACAGGTCTCAAATGGGGGTGATTCAATTATCCTATCCTTCGGTAAAGGAGCAATTTCTTCCTTGCCAGGTCTAACTTTAAATCTTTTGCAAATAATGCAAGATTTCAGCACAGATTTAACATATTTCCTTCCTTTGATGATGTAATATGTTTCTCGAAGATGCGCCAAGGTTGTGGCTACTCCATAATGATAAACTTTTTCATGGGCCTGAAGAATTAGCAGTTTGGTGAATTGTTCCCCGCCCGGGAGTATCCAAGGATTTTTTTCCCTTAGAGGCAGACCAGATAAGCGAAGTCTTCCCGATAAATATAATAAACCATCTTCATCCAATTTAGGGCTTAAATTGTATAAAGGAGAATTTTTATTGATAGGTTCTTCCCGTTTCAGGTCTTCAATCTCAAGAGTGAACACAGTTTGTTGAGTTAACTTTAACCAATATTTTTCCGATTTTGTAATTTCTGCAGTAGTAAGCTCACCTGACAGCTTAGTCTTTTTCTTATTAATGTTATTAACGAATCTGAAAATCCAAGCGGTGATGTTGTATACACGATTAAGTTTACTAAATTTTCCTAAATCCAGCAATGGTTCTGTAAGTAATTTAACATTGCAGGAAAGCTGAATAGAATTTAATTTGGACCTCTTTTCAATCAAATAATCATTATTGCTGGGAAGAATGTCATGCTTCGGCCACCTTTCTTTAGGCATTGATAACCAATCTGGACCTTCAAACCATAATGTATTTTCTACAAGACTAGTTAAACTTTCCCCTCTGGTCAACAAATCTCCAGGATTGGCTTTCCCTGGAGTAAAATTCCAAATTCTGGGGTTAGTCAAAGACTGTATTTCTTCTACCCTATTTGCCACAAATGGCTTCCAGTTTATCGGTGAACCCTTTATCCAATGTAGCGCGACAATGGAATCTGACCAAATATGGACATCTAAAACATGAGAACTAAAAACAGTTTTTAAATATTTGCACATCCTAGCAGCTATTATCGCACCCATAAGTTCGAGGCGAGGGATTGTCAAACGTTTTATAGGGGAAACCCTACATTTTGCCCAAACAAGACTGGTCCGAATTTCATTATCATTTTTGGCACATCGAAAATATGCAACAGCACCATAAGCCTTAGGACTTGCATCAGAAAAAATGTGAAGTTCTATGGTATGAAAATTTTCTAAACCCCCCGGAAAATATTTACGAGGTATCTCAAACTTGGGTAAATGATCAATTTCTGAACACCAACTTTCCCACTCGTATTTTAGATCATTAGGTAAGTTTTCGTCCCATCCTATACCTCGCTGCCAAGTTTCTTGCAACAAACTTTTCATCCTAACAGTAAATGGTAAAAGAATTCCAAGAGGATCAAATATCTTTAGAACAGTTTTCAAAACAACGCGTTTTGAAGGATTGATTTTACAATCCTCGCGAAAGTCTGGAACGTCAAAATGCAAGCTATCAGAATTGGTATTCCATAGTAAACCCAAGATCTTTAAGGTATCATTACGAAGTTCAGCTGTTTCACACATTCCCTTTTCTTCCCACATTTTTCGAAGTTTTACGGAATTAGTATTAAATTTCCGCAAATTCATTCCAGCTTCTTTAAAAATATCTGAAGCTGTCGATGATATGTAATACACTTCTTTATCAGATTTCGCACCAGATATCAAATCATCTACATAAATGGATGAATCCAAAATATTAACTACTTGGGGATGATTTTCATATTTTTTAATATGATGCTTGATCGTAGAAGCCAAAATAAAGGGGGAACAGCTTACCCCAAAAGCCGCCCTCGAAAATCTCATAAATTTTAATTCACCCCTTTCGTTACTAAACCATATAAATTTCAGGTAATTCCTGTCCTCTTCCGCAATTCCAATTTGCAAAAAAGCCTTTTCTAAATCGGCGCAAAATGCAACATTATGTTTCCTAAAACTAAGTATTATATCAAGAACGTTTGGATTAAGATTAGGTCCGGGGAATAAACAATCATTCAAAGAATTTAAATGTTTCTCCTTTGAAGAAGCATCAAACACCATTCTAACTTTAGAGGTTACCTTATCCTCTCTTACTACTGGTCTATGAGGCATGAAATAACTATTTTCGATTTTTGAATCAGAACATGGTTCTATAACCCCATTACGTTCCTGTTCCAAAACAATAGCTTTATAACTATCAAATAAATTAATGTCCTTTTCAAGTTTTCTACTTAAATCGTCAAAGCGATTTCTTGCAATTCTGAAATTATTCGCAACTTTAGACTTATCTTCCTTCCATAATAAAGAAGTTTCGTATCTGTTATTTACAAACTTTAAGTTAGATTCAAATTTACCAATTATTTCCTTTTCTACTTCTGAAACATTTTCCCTAGATTGCATAATCCCGAGTGATTCCAATTCCCACAAAAATCTTAAGCTTTCGAGCTCATTATCAGGGCTTGGCTTGCTACCTACGACTGAGAAACTACAAACAGATTTTCTTTCCCCTTTCATTGACCCATCCTCTACAAAACCGCAAAGCGAGTACCCCAACAAACTATCACACAGAAAGAGTGATTTTGTTAACTTTTCAACCGGTCCATAACAGATTTGGTAAAAATAATCCGCACCAATTAATAACTCGATTTGAGAACCACCTACGGTATCACAACTCGAAAACTTGTATGACACTAGTTTAGTCATAACTTCTTTGCTAAGTGGTGGGGAGTGAATACTAACACTCGAAATCACATCTGTTACTAACGCTTCAATATGAATACAACGCGATTTATCATCTACATGAGATAACTTCAACTCAACGACATCAAAATTTTTAATTTGCGGTTTAAAAGCTCCAAATGAAAATATCTGGTCTTTCTTGCCTTAAAACTGGAGGGTTTAATTCTGAAATTAAATTTTCTGTGACATAAGTTTTTTGACTTCCCGTGTCATAAAGAATTAAAGACAATTTAGAATTCGAATCAGATTCCACCTTCACGCATGAAGTTTGCAAAATTACTTCTTTAGTATTTACATTAGTAATATTTTTCCGACAATGAGAAACTGAAGTAATAATTGATTCTCCCCCAGTATCTCTGTTTACATTTGCGGGTTTGAAAGTTTTATTGGTACAAATTGATGTGTGATGAAAGTTACCATTGCATATTTTGCAGCTCTCAGTTTTAAATTTGCAATTTGAGGATAGGTGATATTTACGAAAACAAACATAACACCGCCCAGTCTTCCGCAATTTTTCACGTTTGTCTGAAATAGCCTTCGACTTGCATGATTTCGAATCATGTTCTGTTGAATCGCAAAATATACAAACACTTTTTGAATTTGTAGTTAATGTAGAAGTCGTGGGAATATCCCATTTGTAATTACTAATCTGCTGTTTATTTTTTTCCTTTTTACTACTTGAAGAATATTTTTCAGAATTCTGCAGATGAATTGTTGCTTCACGAGATTGAACTTCATTTTTTATAAATGTTAGAAGTTCATCGATGTCCATATCTGTCATACTTGACCGTTTACGATTGAAATCCAGGGCCATTTCAGTTGGAATTAATTTCAATAAAATAGGTGCAAGCAAGTGTCCGTAACTACCGGATGTAACACCGAGGGAGTTTAAATTTCGAATTTGAACTTCAACATTATCATAAAGTTCCCTTAAGTCCCTTATGTGATAGGAATTTTTCACTGGTTTTAAATTTAACAGCTTACTCATATGCGCATTAATGACTAAATCATTTCTACCATATCTGTTTTTCAACAAATCTACAGCTGATTTGTAATTTTCTGCCGTAAGTGAAAATCCAGCAACAGCATTATAAGCGCTGCCACCAAGTAGAGACTTCAAATATGAAAATTTGTCGATAGGAGATAAACTTTTGTTTTTATCAATGGCATTAGAAAATTGGCCCCAAAATTCCAACCAGCAACTGCTGTCCCCATAAAACTTATGTATGGTAAGTTTAGGAAGTTTCATACAACGCTCAATTTTGAAGGATTGAGAATTACTTTCATCTTTCGAGATTGATGACTCAAACAATTCCTTTTGACTTTCAGCAGCACGTTCATTTAAAAACTTAGTAATCTTATACCGAAATTCTATTATTCTTTCGCTATAATGTTCAGAAGTTTCTATTTCATTTTCAAATTCTGACTCGGCAGTCAAATCTTGGATATCCGAATTTAATTTTTTCAAGCAGTCGTACTTTTCATTTAATTGGTCTTTATAAATACTTAAAAGATCAATTTTCTGCTCTGCTGCGATTTCCTCACTTTCTAGTGCTGTATCTATTTTGTTACACAGTTTTGAAGTCTGTGTTCTTAAACCTCCGCGTTTCTTCTTTAGGATTTCTAATGTACTTGTCATTTTCATTCAATGCAATATTTACAACAGGTATAATAATAAACTGAGCTTACCTGTGTAAATTTCAAGACTTTTCAGATTCAGCTGATCACAATATCAAATCCTGTCACGGACGCCAAATGAAAGAACTCAGCAGTTCCACTTTTTGCAGGTTTGAAAATTCTTCGTAATTCTGTTCATTTTGTCAAAATGTTACACAAGTAACCACATTACAACCATCAACTAAAACAAAACTAACTTTTATTAACATAAAACAAAATAAAATTAAAACCATAGGAATGGTTCATGCTGGTATTACAAGGGCCAGCGGCTCCCTTCAAAATCCACATCAATCAAATCCACACAACCTAAAGCAATCTTTCAATTTAAACTTAAACTTAGGTTTGCTGTAAAACTTAGCGAGATATTTTCTAGCCAAAAGCAACTAAAAGGGAGATTCAACAACTGGGAAATGCGGAGCAAGATAACTTTTTTGCGGAACTGCGAAGTGTAGCTATTTTTGCGGAGTGACTCCGCGAGGTGCGGAGCAGCTGGCAACCGTGCATCAAAACATTACAATTATTCATGGAAAGCTATAAAAAATAATAACAAAGTAAAAAAAATGCTTGATTAAGTTTTAAAAAATAAACCAAATGGTCAACTTACAAAGGGTTTTTTACGTTACTCCAAACCAAATTTGGTGTACATTAGTGGTCAAGATAGACAGGTGGTCAAGATAGAGAGGTGGTCAAGTTACAAAGGTTTTCCTTCATTATATAAGATAGGACTAATTCCGTTCCCGACAAAAGCGGTCAACATAGGCAGGTGGTCAACTTACAAGGGTGGTCAACTTTACAGGTTTTACTGTATATGCATTCTGACACAATAGCAGCTTAAAACATTTTTTTTTTACTTATTTTTTTCAACAGAACGGTTCAAACACCTGATAGTTTATTGACATTTTTTAAATTTGAATTTACAAAGTTTGAACAGAACAACGTCTGTCGGGTCCTCTAATATGAAATATATAAATATAAAGAAAATATATGCTAAATATAAATGTTGAGGCTTTACTTTTGGTATCTGACGAATATCGCGTTCTTATTGAAATGCGGAGTACGATTGAGTTCTGAAAGAAACCACACCAATTATGATGATAAAATAATAGATAAATAAATAGGTAGCAATCGCAAGAGCATTGTGAAACTTTTTTTTTTTTTTTTTGACGCAGAAATTATTTACCTTTTCGTATCCTTGTTATGGAGATGTAAAGTTTTCTGCCGAAATTTTTGAGAAAAGTCGTCATTTAAAGACTTAGCGAGAAATGGAAGGTACGAAGCGCCCTCACCGTCTGACTGTGGTAGGACGTCCATCTGAAAAGTTTATGAAAGGTGCCTTTCATGTTCGAACTGGGTACACTACACTATTGCATCCGATGTTGAATACAGTATACATAATTAGTTTAAGATGAATATTTGATGTAAATTTCACACATCGATTATGATTACAAGATGCACGTTAATAGTTTTTAATTGATAGTTAAGTCTTTAGAAAAAAAAAAAAAAAAAACAGCAGCAGCTGTAGAACATTCCACGAATGCGGCGAGTTCAAATTTTACATGTAATTGCTGTATGACTCCGATCTCTAGCAATCTATCAAGATTTCAAAGTCGTTGAGTTATGTTTTTCCTCACATGAGGCACTGCAGTGAGAAGCAAAGGGATGTTAGTGGAAAAATTAAAAATTTGAAGATAACCAATACAAATGGTAGGTGAACCTCGCCTCTGTTTTCGGGCAAGAGATAGTGCAAGTAGTTCAGGTAGATGCTGCTATACAGCATGAATTATTAAAAAAAAATCAATGAAAGTCTACCTAGGACCTTATCTTTGAATGCGTTTTACTCAAAACTTAAAAATGTCCACTATATCCCTTTGCTTCTCACTGCCTCATATGCAGTGATGTTCCCATCAATTTTTCAGAGGGTGTACTCACAGTAATACATTACGCACAATATGTGTATGCTATCATATACATAATATATGTCATAATATGAAAATTTCTGAAGCTTGAGGGTCTACGCTATGTGTCTAAAAATGTTTGAGAGTACACGGCGTATATATAGCATAACCATATGGGAACATCACTGCTCATATGTCCACAAGCCGCAAGCAAGTCCGTTTTGCTATTGTCGTAGGCGAGCACATCAGGGTTTCGTTTTTCTTATCTGCTCCTCAGTTAAGATACTCACAGTTCAACTGACGGTACACCTTATTTCCTTAAAATATTCAGTAATCGTCACTAATCTTATCTATCACTCGGAGCAGTGATAAAGATTCTCACCGTAAGATCGAAGGCTTGAAAAAGGCCTCTTTGGCTTTTCCTCATGTTGATTAAACAGTGTTGAATACTTTTAGTTGAAAAAAAAGGCGTTTACCATTTATCTGCAACCAGCTAATAGGTAAGAGGAAGTACTATTTTACAAAATAGCTTAAAATTAGGAGATCTTTTTGACATTTGCATTACTTACTCGTTCATAATATGCAAAGAAAACACTTTTATTGCTCTGACGCAGAGATTTTTAAGCTCTCTACAAAGCTGATTTTACGCATTAAAAATCAGAACCAATAAATTGAGTCAATACTCGAAAACTTTGTCAAACATTTTCTCAAGCTTTGTACTTTGAATAAAAACTTAATTTTGTGGAAAACGAAAAAACGAAGCAATTTTTAATTCTTAGATATTATATTCGAGGGTTTTGTCAAAACACAAAATGACTAACATTCTAAATGTTAAAATTCAAAATAGTGGGCATCTATTCTTGCCCTGCCATCTACCTTTTCATCCGAAGGCAGTTAGAACTGATCACTATTATTGTCTTTACTGTTTTGATATATTTTCTCTTCCATATTGATTGGCACTCTTTTAGAAATTGTCAAGGAATATTTTCGCGCATTGACAAAAATCCCTAGCTATATTTGTGTTCTGACATACTTTGAGAACTTGGTAAGTAAAATACTGCATTTTATATGAAACTTTGCATGCAAGTTTATTTTTTTCTTTCTCTTTCAGACTATGTGCAAACACAAATCAGGTGGAATGAGCAAGCCATCGGGGACCACAACCCAGAGTGGTGGTGGTCTTGCCGAGCGGACATCTAGTCGCAACTGCCCGCAGGATGGAACAACCAGCTCTCAGGTACCTGCTCCTACCTACCGCTCGCAAACGATAGGTCCTGATTCGGAAACCCCGACTACCTGCAGTGATTCTTGCGATGAGAACAGCGAGACCGAGGGATCTCTGCAAAGCTACACCATTGCCAATGCACTGGAGTCAGTGGAGTCGGACGAAGAGGACACCGAACAGTCCCCGATGCTGTACTGCACAGCATTCGACGAACCGCGACGTTTCGACCCTTATTCGTGTGCTGCAAACTGTGATATCGCGATGTATAATAAGCTCGATTTACAAAACGCTCTTCAGAAGCCTGTATCTTACATACCAGTACCATACCGGAGTGCCGGTGCAATGGCATGTTCCACTTACTTCAATGGCTGCAGAAACGAATACGAATTTTCCGAATCTGCAAAATCGAAAAGGAAGTGGCTTCTCAATCAAAAGTGCAAGAGTGCAGACGGTGCTTGTGTTGCCTCTGTTTCGAACCCCGCTGCTGCTCAGTATATGAGAGAACACGCCACGAACGATGCATTCGAAAGACAATGGCCCGACGATGCAGAACCGGTGGCTGGACCATCGGGACTGCAGAACCTGGACTGGGAAGTGGGCGAATTCCGCGGTCGGAGTTACAGCCTCACGCCCACTATCCACTTGGAATCGGAAGCATTCGAGCCCCAGACGACGGAAGTGCCCCCAAAGCCGGTCGACGATGCGTACCGAGTGTCCATTCCCGTTTCACCTTCAGCTGCTCAGCTCAGCATAGCGAGCAGTTACGGAGAGAACGGGTCCCCCATTTGCAAGATTTGCCATATGACTGCCAGAGAGAATGATCCCCTCATATCCCCTTGTAGATGTTCTGGAACGATGCAGTACATTCACTGCGGTTGCCTCATGGTGAGTACGCATACTGTTTATTTACTTAATCTTTTGACGACACTTTCTATCCGCCGCAACTTATTGCAAATCTCGAGAGTAAAACTCGACTTAGGTGAGGTTCTCTCCTTTCCAACTCGAGGGTTATTCATAACGAGCAACACGAAAATAACTTATATACTTATCGAAAGATATCGATATTTAGCGTTCGATTATAATGTAGTCAATTATATGTAACAAATCCCAATCCAATAAGAAGTGTATATTGTAGTAACATTTTGCGCTTTTTTTCCCCCGAACAGACGTTGCCGCCTAATGTTTTTTAATACATTTATCTGACAAACAGAAGCGAAGTCTTGTAGGCCAATAAAAAAAAGGAATTGGTACAAAATACATCTGACTGTTTAGTTTAGAGATACTGTTTTATTATTTCTATGCAAAAAATGCCATTGAAAATTAATTGTTTGCAATAAAGAGGGAGCACAATACAGAAACACATTGGCGTCGTTAAATAAAATTTTTTAGGGGGTGGGGGGACCAACTTGAACGCTACTAATTTCAAATGGCTTGGTGATAAAAAAAAAATGCCAATTTTCCTGTTGCGATTTTTTCTAAGATATTTGAATGAAGCGTTAATGCAAGACAACATAATTTTATTGGTTTTCGAGTATTTTCAGCTTAGTTAAATAATATTGACTCAGACAGAATGGGAGGGGAGATCCGGGGTTTCTCCCCCGTAAATTTTCCGAAATCAAATTATTGTTTTATGAACGCAGTTTTAGACGATATTCAGTGACGTTTGGGAAAAGAGATTCGGAGACCCTCTCCGGAATTTTTCGAAATCGAAGTTTTAAAAGCACGATTGTATTACATGTTTGGGAACAAACAATTTTTTGAAATTGAAGTTCCGAAAAAGTTGAAATTAGATGACTTTTGATGGTGTTGGGAAAAGGAGTTCAAAAGCTTCTTCCCCAATTTGTTTTCAAAAGTGGAGGTTTGAACACAAGGTTTCAGACGCCGTTTGGTGTGGTTCAGATTCAGGAGATCTCTGGAATACAGTATAACCCCGGTTTAACGATTGTCAAGGAACTGAAAAAAGAAGTTATCGTTAAATCTAGGAGCATAGATATTCAAAATGCAGTCAAATCTGGTCCAGTGAAATGTATCATTAATCTGAGGGAATTGTTAAATCAGGTATCGTTGAATCGAAGTTATACTGTATTTTTAAAGTTGAGACTCTGAAAACTAAAGTTAAGACTAATTTTGAGAAAGAGGAGTTGGTGTTTCTCCGGGATTACGGTATGGGCAGAGCGTACTACACTACTCCTGGCCCTTTACTCCTAAAAGCTTTTCGAGATTGAAATTCTAAATACGTAATTGTAGGCTATCGTTGCTGATGTTAGGGGAATGAATGGAATTTAGATACTCTTCCTAGCTTTCAAAATAAAAAATTTCAAAAACACAATTTTAGGCTACCTCTGATAAAGTAAACTGAAGGGATAAGGCTTGAGGAGAGTCTTTTTCTTTCATAAAATCATTTCACTGCTTTGTTTTTCTGTATAGAAATTCTCAATTTCATGCCAGATATTTTATTTGTTTGAAATAGATCTGCGGCAACAGTAAAAACTTTTAACACTTTCGACTAGTGTAATATTTTACTCTGAGTCTTAAGGTCTATTTTCTTTCACTTTATTTTAAGTATAATGCCTTCTGAATCTCTTATTAAAGTTTTGTTTTACTTTTTTTCTCTTACATTCTGGCACTTAGGACTTTTGGTATAATCATTCGTTTCAACATTTTAAATCCATTTCGCTATATTTCATATATTTTTTTTTCTACTTAACACAAATTTTGGTCTTCCAGATAAGGTAATTTAATAATGCAGATTCTCGACGTTCCTAAATAATATTTTAAGATTACATTCAGAAAGAAAAAAGGTACTTTTTGTTTCACTTTTGTTGTATTTGCTCATTTATCATCTACTTGTTGATTTTTAAAACTGCAAAGGTTTTCCTTTTCTATATCATTAAAATAAAATTGGAGGACCAACTAAAAAAAGGAAGAGGTGGTCTTCTGCTGTTGCAAGAGTTTAGTAGAATCCAAGAAAAGTTTCTTAGGGATCTTAAGCGTCTTCTAACCTCAACATAATGTATATATAAATCTGAAATTTCTGTCCTTCCATCGCAAATCTCGGAAAAAATAAAATGATTTTTATTGATCTACTCAGTAAGATGTAACCTCAGCATTTGTACAATCTCATTTTGAATATTCGGTTAAATGAATTTTCTTTCTCTTTGAAGCCCCTGCTTTAGGCTTGAACTATGTTCATTCGTCTTGCGAGCAGCCCCGTCATTTAGGGCTCCTAGTTTTGAGAAAATAATGTATTTATGTAAGTGGGCGTGGTTCTCGCTTTTATTTTGGTACAATTTACCTTGAGTACATACCCTTTGCCCCCCCCCCCCTCCCTAAAAATTCGAAGTGACGTACCTGCTTTTGAGTAAGTGTAGACTTCTAATTATAATTAGCAGCGTTTCAGCAGCAGTTCTTTGCTTCTAAGCTTTCGTTATATACAGTTACTTTCCTTTTTTGCTAGTGAAGTTCATTTTGTTTGAATAATGTAATAATTAAACATTTCACAATTGCATTTTACATGATAAATTAGGTGTTATACAACTGTGCATTATCGTCCTTTTTTGGAATTTAAGCAGCAATAAGTTCCCCTAAAATAATGGATTTTATCTTAACAAGTTCCACCTTTTGTGGGGGTCCGGCTCTCAATTATTGAGGGGGTCCGGACTCCTCGGAGCCCCCCCCCCCCCACCCGGCCGCCAACGCCTATACAGAAACATAATCTTTTATGCAAGTTGTTAGCATACCTGTGGGAGAGAGTTCAAAATCGACTGAAGCAGTGCGTCAAAAATAACGGACGCCATCTGACACAATCTTTAAAACTGGGTAAACAAACTTTCATTGTTGTTCTTTATGGGGGTTTAAAGAATGAAATTTGAATTTCTACATGGATTGTTTTTATTGAATAATTAAATAAGCAAGTTGCTCTGCGCCATTCTGTAGATTAGGATACCAGCTTTCCGAATATCACTGAAATTGAACTACCCATAAGAACCTATCAAAAGTTTCCAATCCAGAACAAGTCCTTATTCACACTATTGCTCACGGTGCATACACTTTGCTTGAAAGCATGGCTTCAACAGATCTCCATTATCCTATATCAACGTGTGGTGCATCCATAATCCTGGAGGATAGTCTTCAGTATCTCCCATAGACCCACCCACTAATTCGCACAATAAACCCATAAGAACCTATCAAAAGTTTCTATTCCAGAACAAACCCTTATTTGCGCTATTGCTCACTCTGCATACACCTTGCTTCAAAGTAGGCTTCAACATATGTCTATTATCGTGTGGTGCATCCATAGTCCTGGATGATAGTCTTCAATATCTCCCATGGTCACACTAATAAAGCGTTTATATTTTTCAAAAACTTGCAATTCTATTTTGGGTGTTACCCCCCCCCCCTCCGCAGACGGTTACACCCGGGTAGCGACGTCACTGATATGTATATATATATATATATATATATATATATATATATATAGATAGATAGATAGATAGATAGATAGATAGATAGACAGATAGATCTTTACTAATAGTAAAGCTGATAGTCTCTCTGTCTGGATATCTGGATCTCTGTGACGCGCACAGCGCCTAGACCATTCGGCATAAAATTTGGCACAAAGTTAGTTTGTAGCATGGGGGTGTGCACTTCGAAGCGATTTTTCAAAAATTCGATTTTGTTCTTTTTATTCCAATTTTAAGAAAATTTTACCGAGCAAATTATCACATCGTGGGAGAGTAAATTACGAAATTATCATAACGTGGAACCGTAACATTGGCGAGCAAATGAACATACAAGGATGAAAATCTTCCGCGGATCCGCGATTTTCCGCTTTTTGTATTTTTTTTTTTTTTTTCACTTCTCGGCCGCCGAGCATTTTCAAGCGATCGATCGCGATCGCGTTCTTCCCGTCAGGACTTTTGCTGTCTCACGTGTTCTTTCTAAGATAGAGAGAAGAAATGAACTTCGTTTCGTGGGTGGGGAGGAAAAAGGCTCGAGAATGACGTAGAAAGTGTCAGCGTTTAGGCATTTCGAAATCCGATTGCATCCGCTTCCATAACACTCGCTCATTTTTGTCACTATGCCATCCTATCACTTAAACCTTTATAACTTTTTGTAGACTATTATTTTCAACCCTTCTCGTATGTATTTTATTTTTTGCTGAAAACTTGTACGCTCATTGTTTTTCCACGCCCATTTCACAGCCACTTTCTAGCGCTCGCGCAAATACCCCTTCACCTCTCTTCTGCCCCGACCTTCCAATCAGGATTCTTGCTGAGGCAAACGTTTTTTCTTGAGTAGAAAGAAGTAAGGAACTTTTTGCTGTTGGTGAAGAGGGTGAAATAGGCGTGGAGGGGGGAATGCTGGAGAGTGACGGTGGGTGCAATCGTTAGATGTAGCTTTTGAAATCCGATTGCATCCGCTTCTGTAACACTCTCTCATTTTTATCTGCTATGCCATTCTACTGCTTAAACATTAATACCTTTTTGTAGACTAATATTTTCAAGCTTTCTTATACTTTATTTATTTATTTTATGAAGACTGCCACTCCCATCCAAAAATGTTTATCGTATTCCATCCGAGTTAATTTAAGCCAACATCATTCTTCAAATCTAGTTTTAATACTTAGGCTTACCAAAGATCTTAATAAATTCAAATTAATTTTAATTATACTGTGCTATTTTACTATGACAGACATGCAAATATAGGAAATTAAAGATGCTTATATTCTCAAACCATGACATAGTGTTTAAAACTTTTTTATCAATTTAAAAATCATTTTTATGCTAGTGCTTAAAATGACCACCAAAGCTCAAAAAGTTTTAGATTGGGTTTGGCTTTTTTAATGATTTTTGTAGAATATACCCAGCTGCTCCACAAAATTTCAAAATGCTCCTTAAATTGTTTCCCCAAGGTTAGCCACACTAATAATGTCATTTTGTAATTATGGTGTCCAATCATTCAGCTTGTATTAAGTGTTTAATTATATGGAAGTTTTATAGCATTAGATGTCGCGTTATAAAGTTTTAATTTCACCTGATTTGTGGGCTATGGGAAATTGAAAGTGGTAACTGAAATTGATATATCTGTTAAAATCTTAAATAAATGTCAACTTATTTTATTTATTCATTTGTTAGCATTTGTACTAGTAAAAAAAAATTATCTATCAACATTTAAAAAACAGTACAGTATCAATATAGTTTCGCGTAATATATATATATATATATATATATATATATATATATATATATATATATATATATATATATATATATATATATATATATATATATATATATATATATTCAAATTTTAAGTCTCCAATTTTTCCTCTTTTTTGACTTCGGATTGTCAAAAAAGAGGCAACCTGGCGAGAAATTCATAATCCATTATTTGTAAATATACAGGCGAACCAAATGACGTTTTAATTTTCAACTACGGGAAAAGCCATGCGGGTACCACTAGTATATATATATATATATATATATATATATATATATATATATATATATATATATATATATATATATATATATATATATATATATATATATAGGATTAATTGTTAGTTGCATATGGTACATAGAGAGCAAAAAACTTACGTGGGACGAAATATGGCGCCTTTACCCTATGGCTCCTTTTACCAGAAAAATTTAAGAGTACTCCTGTGCACGCAATATGATCCAGAAAAAATTTCTTGAAGAAAGTGTGCCCAGAAAAAGAAATTGAAAGTGTGACTTCCGTAAAATTAGTCGGAAACCGATTCCAGTGCTACATATTCAATCATAAAGATATGCACTTTAGTAATTTATGACATACACAAGTTGAGAATGGGAGTTAATATATTTAGAAAATGTAAAATGTACGGATTCGGAAAAAACTCGTATATCTTTGCAAGAGATTAATATGTAGGATAACGTTTCAAAAAAAAAAAAAAAAGCACAAAATTTAGAGATAAGTTTTGAATGTAATGCGATCAAAGTAAAAAGTAAAAAACAATTATTTTTCAACCTAATTTCACTTTTCAAACAGTGTAAAATGTTAAGCCTTCTGTTTGTTCTTGATTCACAGCTAAAATGCCATTTCATTCAAAAATTTCGGAAAGGGCACTCCTCTATTTTTTTCAGTTTTCAGCAATTTCATTGCCATTATTTTAAATTTACAAAAAATATATTTTTTTCTATACACTCTACTGGATTTTGCACGTCTAGACTCTAGAGATTAGCCTTCCAACTGAAATAAATAACCAATAAATGAAGAATCCTTAGTTGTGTTTGTGTTACATTGCCTGTCTCACATTTAACAGTTGTGAGTTTGGTGCGGTTTTTTCCCTTTAAATTCAAGGAAATGTTATTTATAGTTAGAAAGAAACATCTTTTCACATGAATGTAATTTTGCATTTTGGTCGTAATGTCGCAATTCATTCTTCTTTTTTTTTTCCAGAGGTGGTTGGAAGTTTGCCATAAACGAGGTCGCAGACCGGCAAGTTGTGAACTATGCCAATATCAGTATCACTGGCACAAGAAATTTAAAGTAAGTTACTTTTATTAATTAGGAATCGCATTTTCTAAATGAGACCGAAATACACTTAGGTAATGACTTATTCGACGGCAGAGAGCGGGATGCATTTTTATCAAAGTTCCTGTCATTTTAGTAGTATTTAAAGCATCTGTTCTTAAGGAAAAAAATCTTAAGGAAAATCTTAAGAGTTTTTGCATGGAAAAGTCTAATTAGGGTTCGTAAATGCTCAAGTAGCCGAAATAAATAATATTTTAAACTGATTGCTAAAATTATTTTTCTAAATTTTTCTTAAGATTTCTGATCAGGGGCGGAAAACAAAAGCTAAAGAGAAAATACCGTCAAATGAAAACAGGCGAAAAAAAAAAAAATCATTTGTTACCAAAATTGAGGAAAAAACTTTTTTAAAACAACAAAACTTATTTATTTTTTTTATTTGAATCAGTTTTTAAGGGAGGGGGAGGGGGGCGGCTTAGACCGGGTTTTGTTGGTTTGAATAATAACATTTTAAGAACATTCTCACATGTTGTCCAGAAGGTTTTATACAAGCAAGAGCTATTTAATGTTACTCACGTTTTAGTCATTTTATTTTTGAGAATTAAATAAATGCGCATTTTTTTTTTTAAATTTAATCGGCTCTTAAATATAGCTTTCTATAAGGAAATATTAGTTTGAAAAATTTAAATGGGTGCTTCTAGGTCAAAAGGCAATTTTTAAACAGTGATAAAAAATAAAGAAGGAAAATTTAAAAAATAAAAAATAAAAATTTAAAAAACTTTAGAAATTTATTTTATTTTATTTATTTATTTATTTTTTGAGCTAGATTGTGAATAAGGTGTTTTCGGAAGGCAGTAGTAGTCAGAAGTCACACAGAATCAAAAAACTCTAGTTTCGTTTAATTAGTAATATTTAGAAAAATGAGAGAATTATCACCTAGTGTGGCATAAAAACGTGATCTCCCATGCATAAAATTCTATGACCAGGTCTTGTGGGTGAAATGCTTTGATTTGCTTTTATTGCTGGTTTGATCTGGTTTCACTGTTACAAATCAAATTTTATTCATATTTGGCATCCCAGATACAGTTCTGATGGAGTGATTCCAGATTGCAGAGGCAGAGCTGCCAATTTGCACGATTTAAGAAAAAAAAAAAAAAAAAAAAACCCTCAAAACGCCTCCTTCCCCCAAAAAAATTCAATGGCGCAGTCTGCGCCATGACTCCCCTAAGGGTGCATTCGGAAACAAGGATCGGTCGCCTCGGTGCCACCGCAAGCGTTCGGAAACGCTTGCGGTCGAACCGGTGACGTCACTTAACCGCGTTCGGAAACGCTGCGGTCGTTCTTTGGCGGTTGACTTGGTAGCAACCTGTCGTACCGCAGTCTGGAAGCGAATAGCAAGGTCACATACGTCACAAAGTCTGTGTTGGCCAATCCGGTCGTGTTTCATGTTTTGATCGTAACGCACGTGACTTTCCCTATTACGAAAGTTATGCTTTGATTGGAGCGTCGTTTGCTGCTGAACTAGAACTACCGCGGTGTAACCACGAGCGTTCGGAAACACAGCTGTTCTACAGTAAAACCTGTAAAGTTGACCACCTGTCTATGTTGACCAATTTTGTCAGGAACGGAATTAGTCCTATCTTGTATAATGAAGGAAAACCTCTGTAACTTGACCACCTTTCTATCTTGACCACCTGTCTATCTTGACCACTAAAGTACCCCAAATTTGGTTTGGAGTATTGTAAAAAAGCCTTTGTAAGTTGACCGCTTGGTTTATTTCTTAAAACTTAATTTAGCAAATTATTTTATTTCATTATTATTTTTTTATAGCTTTCCAAGAATATTTTTGATACCAGACCAGCATTTAACCAACTAAATAAAACAGCAGCTTAACTAAACTTCCTTGTAAGTTTAACCACATTGGTAAACTAAAAAGAACCCTTTTACTCTCCAAACTTGCTTTTCTTTTGTTGTTCTATTTGAGATTACCTTTTGTACTCTCTGTTCAATGAAAACATGTGTCAGTAGAAAAGTACAAAGCATTTTTTTCCAGTTGCAATGTTTTGTGGCAACACCGGAATTGTGCTAGAGTAAAATTTACTTGCATTGCAGTATTACTGGTGCAAGGGATTAAGAAATAGGACATTTTCATTTTCAACTGCCTTTTAGAGCTATGAGAGTCCAGCTTGTTGCTCTTTGTGTTATAGTTTTACATAAAATGGCTTCAAAAAGAAAGTTAGTTGAACTTGAGATTGATAAAAAGTATGAAATATTAAAATTAATTTAAAAGGGTGAAATCCAAAGAAAATTAGCTGACACATATGGAATTTCCAAAACTAGTGTCTAATAAGTGTGCAAACTTCAATAAGGAGTTATTTTATTGAAAAGTAGATCATCGTGGTTATAAATGTATTAAATGTATATGAGAAAAAAAAAATAGGCGAAAAATTTGTTATTTTTGATTAACTATGAATTTTTAGGAACTATTAATATCAAATAACTTTTTATAAACAATGATTGTTTTTTTTTTTGGATCAATTTACTGAAATTTTAAATTTACATGACCCATTATAAGTCATTCTGAGAAAATAACCTCTAAAAATATTTGAATAACAGTTTAAGTTATTGTTTCAAAGTAATGTTAAACAATGAAAGTGAGTTGAACGGAAAGAGTAAGTGTCAATTGGTCAAAAAATGAATACATGGTGCAAGAAATGACAAAAAAAAAAAAAAAATCATTATCACTTTATAAGTTGACCACCTGTCTAAGTTGACCACCAAAGTACTGCACCGCAAGTGGTCCACTTACACAGGTTTCACTGTACCAGGCTTCCTAGAGAAATTCCAAATACGTCATAACCACACGGGTCTAACCACGCGGTGTAACCGGTGGATCGTTTCCGAACGCAGCCTATGTAGGCACCCGTGGTATCATTGAAGTTTTTTGCAGCATGGTGGGAAAATCCTGCAAACGGACAGTTGTTAGTTAGCAATGTAAATTTTCCCATCAACTATGAAATGTTTGAGCCGAAAATGTGACGGGTAATTCTTCTATCCAATTAATTATGATGTTGTTCTACTACTGTTTGGGATCTAGGTGCAAGTGCAACCGGCCTCTCAGTACTACCAACAGGATAAGACAAGATTTCAGCTATGCCTGTTGTATTTGCATCACATGCGGCTTTCATGGAAAGATTTCGGTTGAATGGCCTCAAAATTGTCACTAGAAATGTCTTATTAATTAATTCAATGTCTAAATTACAATTTGTTGAAGGCAGCTTCACAATTAGCAAACGAGAGGAATTTTATTTGTTTAGGTAAATGTCTTAATGGATAAGTCAGTGATGATGCATTAAAGATAAATACTATAAATATTTTTTTTTTTAAATTCCTCTACATTTTAGGTCGAGTACATGGATAATAGCGCTAGTTTTCTTTGAACATTTTGAGATTTTGTTTTGAATTACATAACCTACACATGATTCTGTCTTTTCAAATATGGCGTTTTGGCTATTTACATGCAAATTGTATTTCCGCAAACGTTTCAAGCACGCAATTAAGCAATCACGACACTCAGAAGAGACTTTCTCCATGAATTGTTACAGCATCGAAATATGTTGCTACTTCCTGAAGGACTAATGTTTGGTCTAATGTTCTGGGAGATTTATTTGGCGCTGATTTAATACAGAATGATATTGATTGATTTGATACGTTTCTTGATGTGTTTATATAGTTTGAATTGTACTTTGCATCGTCAATAACTATGGTCCGATCGCGTCAACTTGGCAATCATCTGTAACGTAAGCACAAACAAGTCCATTACCTTAAAATCAGCCGGGAAGGAAGGTCGTTTGCCATATTTATGAGTGCACCGATAGTTTGGCGGTATGCATGTGTTTTTAACAAGTTTTAGAAAAGATAAAATTCTACTTCTGTCATATTGGATTATAACAAAAACTATTCGTTACAATGAGAAAAAAGAGGGCTAGTTATTTTTAAGAACGGACGCTTCTAAAATAAGACTTGGCAAGTAGCATCATCTGACAGCCAGACTATTCGTGCTGGTAAACGTTGAAAAGATCGAGAGTGCATAGAGGTTCGAATTATACATTATAGAGTTTCGAAGGCTCTAGGAGATTTTATATATATTTGGTATTGAGGATTTACAGAGGATTCACAGCTATTTATAGTTTACTATCCGGTGAAGTCAGTGTTTATTTCAGACCTTTTGCTCCTAGGGGGGGGGGGAGGGGGCGCATATTTAAGCGGGCGGGGCACGGAAAGAGTTTGGAAGGAGTCAAGAGGTATTAAAGGAGTGGGACACGTACATACCCCCACACCCTCTCCAGGATATACATTCAAAATTACCCATTCTGAATAATTTTCAACTTCAAACAAAGGAACACAAACATAAGCATATAGATTACAACTCACCAAAGATAACTCATCAAAGCTCACCATTCCCTCCTCCTCCATACAATGACTGTTATCCAGGATAGTTATGATTTCCAACTAGACTAAAGCATGAGTGCACACCGAGTACATGTCCTAAGATCCCGAACCGAGCCACACCAACAAGACCGCACCAATCCTTTCTTTGTCTGAGTTTACAACTAAATAGATACCATAGTTCCAAACACCCTATTCCTATCACAACAGCAATAAACAGACAACAGCGGGGGAAATATTCACTCCTTCTTGTTTATTAAGCGTCGGACATATTCGCATTATAAACATTTCCCCTTATTATAAGCATTTCGCCTTTTTTTCATTCAAAAAATAAATATTAATAATAATAATAATTAAACTTCTTACGGTAGTGTTAAGCGAATTTTCTCCGGGGGTGGGAGGCAGTTGGCATCCTCCAAAAGGGCAGTGTCCCCCTCCCCCCTCCTTCGGAGAGATGCGTGAAAGAAACCCTAAGTGAAGTCGCTTGGTACTTTCAATTTCTCGCCAAGTCTTTAAATTTGGTCACAGCTAAAAACTTCGGCAGACTTTAAGACCTTATAACTCGATAATTGTTAGGCGCGAGGGCGAATGACTTCTGCATCAAAGAATGTCTCATTGCGCTCTTTCGATTGCTACCTTCTTCAATGCTTTTTATTATTACACCATTCGCGCGGTTCCCGTCGTGGCTTATTCTTTAGATTAAAGCTGCAACATCTCAAGACTGATTTTTTTTTCTCTTTTTTTTCAATTCGTTATTGGTCATGATGATTTTAAAGATTACTAACATAGACACAATTTTAATACTAATAATGTGTGTGGTTGTGACCAAGATAAGGAGAATCTATAATACATGTGGTTTCGATGTAGTCTTATAGGATCTCTGAGAGAAACCCTTGAGCACGTTCTGAGGAAGCTGTCTTTTTTCTGGTCCCTTGTTCCATCTGCTCCAGTTCAGAGCATTAAGACTATTAATCTTTTAAAAAGTTTTGTTCATTCTACTGTTTGACTTTGACTGTGCTGCCCGCCTTGTCTAGTGGTCAGAGGAGTCTGACTGCGATGAGGTGGTCCCGGGTTCAAATCCCGGCTCGAGCATGGATGTACTTTCTCTCTTCTGTCCTTGTCTTTCCTTTGTGTGAATGTGTTGATATGCAGTGAATGGTTGCCTACCCTATAAACGGGTCCCTATGGCATGTGTGTACTGTGGAAGTAGGACTTCACACCAAATTACGGTACAGTTGGAAAAGTGAAGTAAAGCACCCCCAAATTGCCAGCCTAGCTGGCACAAGGCAACAACTTTCACTGCTTTTTTTTCGTTTCAAATGTTTTGTTTGTCCATGGTGTTCAATTCATTCTGTGTTTTTTGTTTTCTTGTGTTTTTTACTTTCTGATTCTATGTGATACTCCGTGGTGCATAGGGAGTTACTTCATGCGTCTAATAATAATATAAAAAAGAGATGGCTGAGGAACCTCTTTTTGTCCTTTCAGATTCGACACTGGCAGATGCCGCAGTGCTCCAGAAAGGACAAGATTCTGCATCTCCTCTTCTTCCTGTCTGTGCTGCTGATGATCACATGCGCCTCCATCACAGTGCTCTGCTTCAAGCAGGACAAGGGCACCAAAATGGACCCGGACCGCACCGAACTGACCCACTCCGAGATAGTGACCCTCGTGTGCGGGGTGCTCTTCTTCTTCGCCTTCTTCGTCGCCATGTACGTAGAAGTCAAGTCGCACAACACCCTCTACCAGCTCCTAGTCAAGTTCATCCACATCAACCAGCAGTGGTACATCGACGAGTACGAGAAGAAGGAAACCTCCCCGGTGGCGGTTTGACATTAGTGGCTCGAGAGCGGACACTTCGGCTCTCGGAACTTTTTTGACTTTTTTTGAGAGATTGTATCTCTGCATCCCCAGGCTCATCTGTCATCGTTAAGATTTCATATTTATGCTAGGCTGTACAGATCTGACATCCACCTATAAGTTCAGTATTTTCTCTTACTACTTTTTAAGAAATCTTTATGATAAATAAAAATAAATTGTCATTTCTATATAAATTCGTAATGTCTTCATCAGCTGCAGCATCATGATACAGTACATGCAAGTAAATTGAAACTTCTCTGTAAGCGTCACCCACCGATCTATTTATTGAAAACTGGTCCTTATGCTAGGAGGCCCTTGAATAGAAGGGACACAAAAACTGAGAAGCAATGCTTAAATGTGCAGTCTATCGGGGCCGTATACAGGCCCCCTCCCCCTCCCGAAAAGTTCGATTTGACATTTAAATGCCCGTATATTTAAAAATTTCCAAAACATATTGTTCTAACACTCAAATGTCTTTCATATGTATATTAATTGCATAAAACGCTTTCATAATAGATAACCCGACGGCTTGAACATTAGCACAAATAGCGCAAAGCTACACATGAAAGTTTTTAACTCCCGTCCCCCCCGAAATTATTTTCTGGTTACGGCCCTGTAGCCTATGAAAATCTTTTTGTTGGTTTGAAAGCCATAATTTAATAAGTTAAAGCTAGAAAATTTCTAATGCGAAAATTGTGTTTCAATATCGATTAGTTTTAAAAAATGGAATTAGTAAAATATTTTTTCAACTTTCAAATATGTATTCCTCACAGCTGTTACAGGTGTGGTAGGAGTTAACCTGCTTCCTTTCTAAGCCCAATTTTATTTGAACAAGAGTCAAGAGAAATCTCCAAATAAACTCCATAAAGGGTCAATCAAAGTGCGAAGAATACCTCTGCACAAAGACGATTGCTCTTTATTCTGTTACTTTTTTCAGGCTGGTCTTTTTTGCTATGATATAGTCGTTTGGATTGAACTTGCAATCTTTCAGTTCAGGAATCCAATACACTTGTTTCAGGTTTTAAACTAATAAAAACAATTTTTTCAAGTGGAAAATAAAAATGGTTTTTATAACAGGAAACTAATAACATAGGGATAAAATTACCATGTCTATGATGAAAATTTTCGTTCCTAAAAATATTAGCCCTTAATAGTGGTGAACTTTAAGAGAAGTTTCACTAATTCTTTTCTTCCAAATGCAGGAGTTAAGAACAGTATTACCTTCATCAAATTGAATCATTATTTTACATTAAAAATAATAACAGTTTAGAAATTTACATAGCATTTTAGCATGGTTTCAATTTATAACTCACTAGCATTCCCGTACCCGGCATTGCTCGGGTAATGGAATTAGCAGGGGTTAACAGTGCTTGGTGCACCTAGTTTCGAAAATCCCCTATAGTAATTACTTATTACCTGTAACTTTTTCTAATTTTGGGAGGATCCCGGGACCCCTGGACTCCTTACATATATGCCCTTGTCCTTAACCGATCTTTAACTGTTATTAACGATCCTTTTATAGTATTGATTACACTGTAAAAAAAATTCGGAAACGTTTCTGAGTATATCGTGCAGCTGCGGTTCATGAAATTTTCAAAAACGTTTCTGAGTATTTCGGAATCCTCTTTCTGTAATGTCCAGAAACGTGTCTGAGTATTTCGGAATCCTCTTTCTATAATTTTCAGAAATGTTTCTGAGTATTTTGGAATCCTCTTTCTGTAATTTTCAGAAACGTTTCTGAGTATTTCGGAATCCTCTTTCCGTAATTTCCAGAAATGTTTCTGAGTATTCTGTGCAGCTGTGGTTCATGAAAGTTTCGAAAACGTTTCCGAGTATTTCGGAATTCTCCAAACAATTTTCAAAAACGTTTCTGAGAATTTCGGAATCTTTTTTCCGTGATTTTTTCTAAAAAATAATTTTTTACTATAGTATTGCATGCCATATCAGTTTCAATTCTTTCATATCTAAGAGCAATGAAACAAGCAATTTTAGAATCATTCGTGGATTTTTTTTTCTGAATTTCTAATGACAAATAGCATGGTTAACAGCATAACATATGCACAGTTATAAATTTTTGAAAATTTATGAAATAATATAGTAGTTTCATTCATAATCACAAAATCGTCGGGGGAGGGAAGGGGAGTACTTTCTCAAAAGTGGGATTGTTTGTTAAACAATATAAACTTCAGTTTTTCTCTCAATATTTTCAAGACAAAATTATCAACATATTGTATTTTTAATACAGAACTTAAAAACACATCTTGTATCAAACTTGATAGCTTTTATTTTCGGATAAAATTTGACAGAACTTACCTACACTTTGCGTTCCGAAATTCGTTCACGTCAAGTCAATTTCTTTGACGAACAAAGTGTACCGAAAAGTACCAACAGAGAAATTGATGAATTTAAATATGACACCTAAGTCCCCCTGCTGGAACCATTCGGGTTTATTCTTCTGTTCTTGCCCTTTTCCAGTTTATCACAAATATAGATACTTAATCAAAATAGGTTACTGATTTTATTTTTAGAGTGTGCGCAAAATGCATTATATATTTTATTTATTAAAACATTGAACTCTATTACATGATTATTCCATTTCATATATACGAGGTTCTCCCCCCACACCATAAGAGTGATGGTGCACCCATAAAATGATATAAAGCGCCCCCCACCTTAAAAAAAGCAACCCCTTGAAAATGTCAATGGCACAGTCTCTCACCATATGTGCATTGCATATTAATAACATAGTATTTAAAAACTGATCACTTTTAAAACGATGACATGAAATAATATTACTTTTTATTTCAGCATGTAAATGCAGCTGTTCCATTTTTGCCACTGACTCATTCCTCCTGACTGTCCTACATTAAACTAGTATATCCACGAAGGAAATGTTATTTTCGGAACTAATGTCAAGGAATTTTTTTATTGTTAACCACATTTAACAAAATGAATAAGCTGACGAATTAATTTCACAACTATGTTCTTACTAATAGATAACATGGTCATTTTCTAATGGTATAAATATTTTTAAATGAATGAATAAATTATAATTAAAAAAATAAATTATACCGGCACATTTTTTGTGAAGCGTATTACAATACTAGAAAATATTTGCATTACCATATTTCTAATGAATTAAACAATTGATTTTTTTTTCTTTTTGAACCAAAATGTATGTACATCCAAGTATTTCGAAATAACTTTTCTGTGATTGCTTCTCAAATATAAATCTTACTTCTTTTGCGTAATTAATCAGTTTCAGTTGGTTACAACAAATATTACACCGCGCACATAGGTATATGTAGGATAACTTTAAATTAATTCGATAAACCCAAAAACAGTTACAATTGGAGCCTCATCAAATGCAAATCAACAAAAATATAAATGTATATAACAATATGTTTTAAAATATTCATTAATACTTACAAGTGAACATGAGCGGAAGAAAATCTAAGTACCTCCATTACAGCTGAATAAGTAATCCAAAGGGTTTCGTTTCATTAAGTATAAACACGGGTGTTGAAACTATTCACGCTTGAACACACAATATATATCTAATTATGGTCGCATTGGAAATTGTAAAGAAGCAAATGGTTATTAACTAACTTAATAGCTGCGTACATCGTCTAAAAAATCAAGGGCAGTCCAAAATGCAAAGGCGTAAAATTAGTTTCGACACATTTTACTATTCTCTAGACATGAAATAACAAGCAAACAGTTGCTGACTGCAGCAACCATAGATAAGAAAAAAAGAAGTTCTCGTTATTTCCGACTCATTGGCGCCTGGTTGGAAGGATGAAATAGGTTTCGAAGCGTTGCGTCATCACTTCCTCTTCTAGATATCTTGAAATAACAAAAAGCTTTCTGAATATTGAGGAGTTCGCTATTGGATGAAGGATTCCTACTATTTCGGAAACGTTTCCGATATATCTAGAAACGTTTCCGAAATTTGTTACAGTGTATCTTTGCAAACACAGGTCATCCACATTTTATTGTTATACCTATGTTTAAGCTAGAACTTCTTTGTATACAACATTTTTATTTTTTTTCTGGTGCTAAAATTATTAAACTGCTTGATGAACTGGCTTTGAAGCAAGCTACATAACATTGGTCGTGTGAAAAAAAGTCTTCTCTTAAATCGATCCCCGCCACTTTTAATGTCTGTCCTTGTGACTTATTAACGGTTATTGCAAAGCAAACTTTAACAGGAAACTGCACTCTTCTAAATTCAAAAGGATAGTCCGCCTGTGATGATGTTCTTAAAAACTTCGTTTCTAGTTTTGAAAAAATAAAAGCATAAGACAGAAACATTATGATTTGACTTGAGAAAAGCCTAGAAGAATCACGTGAGAAACAAAAACGATATCAAATTTATAGTTCGCTATCGACCAAAAGTTGAGATGAAGTACTGAATAATGATTTGAATGGAGGAAAGCCTTCGAAAATAAGGGATTTGAATTTCAATGACAGGTTTTTAATTTCGCAGACATTAAGGGGTTTTAATTAATTTCTCCCGAACTAATTGAGATTTCGAAAAATCCT
Source organism: Uloborus diversus (assembly GCF_026930045.1). Taxonomy (NCBI): domain Eukaryota; kingdom Metazoa; phylum Arthropoda; class Arachnida; order Araneae; family Uloboridae; genus Uloborus; species Uloborus diversus. The sequence goes on from NC_072735.1 coordinate 92,179,091, forward strand.
TTCTTAGTGGTTACTTTTGTAATCATGCGGACATGCCTGCCAAATTTCAAGTCTGAAGCTTCAGCGGTTTCGGCTGTGCGTTGATATATATATATATATATATATATATTGGGTTGTTCGGAAAGTAATTTCGCTTTTTTTTTCGATTGGATTTCATTGAATTTTGTAACACCAAAATTCACACTTACGCCGTATAAACGTTACATATCTTGAAAGCTTATGTCGCAAGGTTTGCTTGTAAAAGTGACCATTTTAATCTACGCAGTATTTTTTGATTGGAATATGAAGAGTGAAAGCAGAATTTTCAGCGTATTCTAATTTTCGCTATCGAAGAGGTAAAACTTCTGTTCAAGAAATTTAAAAAAAAAAAAAAAAAAAAAAGGCCGATGTACACGAGGAGAAGGCGTACTGACAGTACACCAGTACTGTTCACAAAAATTTTATTCGGCAATTTAGATGTTGAAAAGACACTTTGTTCTGGAAAGTCAGTTGAAGCTAATAAAGACACAATGAAGAAAATGATTGTTGCAAAACGGTGAATAACAACACCAGTAATCGATAAAAGATTATTATTATTATTATTTTAATTGAACAGTTTATGACTATTTGAAAGGCATAGGCCATGAAGTACTGTCGGGAAAAAAACGAAATTACTTTCCGAACAACCCAATATATATATATCTTACTACTATTATATATGCGAAAGTTTGTCTGTTTGGATGTATGGATGTATGTATGGATGTTTGTTACTCTTTCACGCAAAAACTACTGAATGGATTTTGATGAAACTTTACAATAATATAGCTTATGCATCAGAATAACACATAGGGTAGTTTTCGTCCCATTATGGGGGGCAAAACCCCCTTAGGGGGGCAATAAAACACAATTTTCGTATAAATTCTCTAATATGGGGATGAAAAAATACTTGCACATATTAATATTATATGTCCATCGAAAGCTCTGATTTTTCTGCTGAAGATGGCACCTCTTCGAAATTTCTAAGTAGAATAAAAAACGAGTTATGAGCTTTTTAGTTCCATGTTCGAAGGCTTTCCTTAACTCAATACAATATTTAGTGTATCATCTCAACTCCCTGTCGATAGCGACTATTGTATTGTTGACTATCTTAGCTTTTCGTGACTGTTCAAGGCTTTTCTCAAGTCAAATCTTGAAGTAAGATTTTTGCACAAGATTGGCAAATAGCACAAGGATTTGACTGATTTTTTTTCCATTTTAATGCAACTTTGAGGCAATTAATGTTTTTTTTATTTATTTATTTGTTTTGACTGGGTATTTAATCAATCAGCTGGAATCTAGCCAAACGTTTTTTGTGGAATCATTTCAATAGCTAAGGCATTTGGCATTTTTTTCAACTGTCGCTGATTTTGAAGCTAAAGATTACGCAATACTGTGTTTCTCGGTTTTCACCATGTAACCAAATGTCGCCATTTCTTTAATATTTCTTTTTTTTAATTTGTTAACACGTAAAATAATTCGCCAACTAATTCGCAAATTCATAATCAGCGCAAAAACTTCCATTACTTTGTCTTTGCACACAATTTCAAACAATTGCCAAATTTTTACTGTTTATTAGAAACATTTCGGGTAGCATCGTTGTTGACCCTATTTTGGGACGATTTCTACGAAAATGTTCTTAAAATTAGAATAGAAAAAAGAACAAAATCGAATTTTCGAAAAATCGCTTCAAAGTTCACACCCCCATGCTAAAAACTAACTTTTTGCCGAATTTCATGAAAATTGAGCTAACGGTCTAGGCGCTATGCGCGTCACAAACATCCCGACAGATATCCGGACAGATATCTGAACAGAGATCCAGAGATTCAGCATTATTATTAGCAAAGAAAAGATGATAAAAAACCAGTTATAAGCTTTTTAGTTCCGTGTTCGAAGGCTTTCATCAATCCAATTCAGTGTTTAGTGTATCATCTCAACTCCCACTCTATAGCTTATTGCGTACACCATTTTTGTTTTTGTCTGATTGTTCAAGGCTTTTCTCAAGTCAAATTATAAACGAACGTTTTACCACGAGATGGCCAAATTATAATTGGATTGGCAAACTCCAAATTTAAAATTGATTTTTAATAGCCAGATACAATGTAACACTTCTCAGGAGAATAAGACCGTTTTATTTTTGTCCTATTAGTATGCGGCTGTAATTTTAATTAAATAGGCAGGTATTGCAGTTTTTAATTTTAAAAGCGCTGAGAATTATGCCGCGAAAGCGTAACTCTAATCTTTCGCAAAGCTCTAATAAAGCTCGGGCTATGAAAGTAGCTAGGATTATCGAGACGAATCCAGAAGCCGAGCTACGAAGACTTGAACAAGCGGAGCGTCAAGAAGCTCACAGAGCTGCTGAGACACTGAAAGAGTCTCAAGCTCGGTGTAGACAGCATGCTGTATATTTGGCTTCTCAACGGGCTTCTGAGACACCAGAGCAGTCCCAAGATCGGCGTCAACAGAATGCTGAATATCTGGCATACCAACGGGCTGCTGAAACACCAGAGCAGTCCCAAGATCGGCGTCGACAGCATGCTGAGCATCTGGCATCCCTACGGGCTTCTGAGACACCGGAGCAGTCCCAAGATCGGCGTCGACAGCATGCTGAATATCTGGCATCCCAACGGGCTGCTGAAACACCAGAGCAGTCCCAAGATCGGCATCGACAGCGTGCTGAGCATCTGGCATTCCTACGGGCTTCTGAGACACCAGAGCAGTCCCAAGATCGGCGTCGACAGCATGCTGAATATCTGGCATCCCAACGGGCTGATGAGACACCAGAGCAGTCCCAAGATCGGCGTCGACAGCGTGCTGAACATCTGGCATCCTTACGGGCTTCTGAGACACCCGAACAATCGCAAGCTCGGCGTCTTCAGCAGGCGATTTACAGGACGTCTCAAAGAGCTACAGAAACCGTTGAAGCAGCTGAATCTCGCAGACGCGCTGTTGCCGAAAGGGCACTACAGCGACGTCTAATATTCACGAGAAACACGTGGGGCGCATTCGATAAAGCTGCATTTGAGTACGACGAGACTCTTGATTACGAAAACCACAAGCTTATAAAAATAGAAGCGATGAATAAAGAATGCAGATTTTGCGGTGCTCTTAAATGGAGTGAGGAAGCTATAGGTATGTGTTGTTCGGGAGGAAAAGTAGCCCTTCCTTCAACAGACGAACCAGTTGAACCTCTTAAAGAACTTTTCTCTAATGAAACAGATGAGTCTCGACGTTTTCTAAAAAACATTAGGAGATACAATGCATGTTTCCATATGACATCTTTTGGGGCTGATAACATTGTTTCGATGCCAGGATTTTGCCCGACTTTCACAATCCAAGGCCAAGTTTACCACACAATTGGCTCTTTGCTTCCTGCTACCAATACGCAACCAAAATTTTTGCAAGTTTATTTCATGGGCGATGAGGAAGCACAAGTTAATAGGCGTTCTGAGTACATACAAGGTGTGGAAAGAAACACGGTTCAAAAAATACAACAAGTTCTACATGATCACAACATTTTAGTGCATGAATTTCAAATGGCTAAAGATAGAGTGACTAGCGGTAATTACAAGGTTGTGATACACCCAGATCGTGTACCACGTGGTGAACACGAAAGACGGTTCAATGCCCCGACCACAAATGAAATAGCTGCCGTAGTAGTTAGTAGTGAACAAACTGCGTCTCGGGACATCGTCATTCAAGCTCATGATGGCGGGCTAACTAGAATTCCAGACACTCATAGATTTTATGATGCTCTGGAGTACCCGATAATTTTTTGGAGAGGACAAGAGGGATACAGTTTTGATATTCCTCAGACAAACCCTGTTACAAAACAACCCATATCAAACAAAAAAGTGTCCTGCAAAGACTTTTATGCGTATCATATGATGATACGCCGCAATAATTTTAATTATTGCTTCGATGTAGACTTCTCCTTCATCAGTTTTTGGTGGACATGTACGTAAAAATGGAGAGCGAGCGCTTAAGGTTTATTGCCTTGAGCCAAACGAAACTGCGAGCAGAAAATTATATACATTTACAAGACGCGATAAGGAATGATGCGAATTTAGATCCAAATAACTTGGGTCAAATAGTAATTCTCCCGTCATCATTTGTAAATAGCCCGAGATATCTTCATGAATACACGCAGGATGCGTTCACATACGTGCGTAACTACGGGAGGCCTGATCTGTTTATTACAATGACATGTAATCCTGCCTGGCCAGAAATCACTAGAGAGCTCATTTCAGGTCAAAATTCATCGGACAGACATGACTTAACAGCCAGAGTATTTAAAATAAAAGTTCAGAAATTAATTGCTCTACTTACAAAAGGTAAAATTTTTGGTGACATGAAGTGCTTCATGTACTCGATCGAGTGGCAAAAGAGAGGTTTGCCGCACGTGCACTTACTGCTGTGGTTGGTGGAAAAATTACGCCCCAACCAAATCGACGAGGTCATAAGTGCGGAGATACCAAACCCAGAAACTGATCGAAAGCTCTATGATACTGTGACTAAAAATATGATTCACGGTCCCTGTGGTGCGCTAAATCTGTCATCACCATGTATGAAGGAAGGAAAATGTACCAAAAAGTATCCAAAGCCGCTTTTAAAAGATACTCAAACCAACGACAAAGGATATCCTTTGTACAGACGTAGAGCACCAGAAGATGGCGGCCGTACTATAACTCGAAACACCCGATGTGGAATACAGGAAATATTGGTTGACAATAGCTGGATTGTTCCATATTCTCCTCTTCTCTCTAAAAGTTTTAATTGTCATATAAATGTAGAGTTCTGCAATACGGTACAGGCGATAAAATATATTTGCAAATATATAAACAAAGGGAGCGATCAGGCTATTTGTAACATCCGACAGCAAGGAAATGTTAATATTGACACGAGAGATGAGGTGCAAACATTTCGAGCCGGTCGTTATGTGAGTAGCAACGAAGCAGCATGGCGGATCTTGGGTTTGCCTCTGCATGAGAGACACCCAACAGTCACTCATCTTGCGGTACATCTGCCCAATGGCGAGCGGATTTACTTCCCAGAAAGCAACTTAAGGGAGAGAATGGCTGCACCACCTAAGACGACGTTAACAGCATTTTTCCTGCTTTGCCAAAATGACACATTTGCAAAAACATTACTTTATGCTGACGTACCCCGCTACTATACATGGAACGTGTCCTTGAAAGAATGGAAACGTCGTTTAAAAGGAACACCAGTCGACGGCTGGCCAGGTGTGAAGGCAGGAGATGCTCTTGGGCGCATTTACACAGTGCATGTTAGTAACTTCGAATGCTACTGTTTGCGGATGCTGCTGGATGTAATACAGGGTCCCACTAACTTCTCGGATCTAAAAACAGTTAACGGCCAAGAACTTGAAACTTTCCGACAAGCGTGTGAGAAGTTGGGGTTGTTGGAAGATGATAACCAGTGGGATGCCACAATGGAAGAGGCCGTGCTGTTTCGCTCTCCTTCGCAAATAAGAGAACTATTTGCAATATTGATATGCACTTGCGGTTTATCCAATCCTCTTCAACTATGGGATAAGTATAAAAATGCGTTATCAGAAGATATCTTGCACAGATTTGAAAGGATGGATGAAGTCAACAATGATCTATGTTGGAATGAAGCACTGAAACTTATAGAGGACAAAATAATAACGATTTGCGGAAAGAAATTGTCAGACTTCGGTATGCCCACTCCACAGCGTCGAGGAGAGCTTTCGACCGATTTGATCAAAGAGCTAAGCTACGATACCGCTTTATTAAATGCTCAGGTCAGCGAAACTGAGCCAAGCCTGCTACCGGAGCAAAAAGGCATTTATAACAAAATATTTCAACGAGTTGCGCTTGGTGAAGGCGGCCTTTTTTTCCTTGATGCCCCAGGCGGTACAGGCAAAACTTTTTTGCTTAACTTGCTTCTAGCAAAAATTCGTAAGGACCGTAATGTTGCATTAGCTGTCGCTTCCTCTGGGATAGCGGCAACATTACTGAGCGGTGGACGGACGGCACACTCTGTTTTTAAATTACCTCTTAATCTGGCAAGCGAAGAAACCCCAACGTGCAATATCAGTAAGAACAGTGACCGCGGCGCCCTCTTGCAACAATGTAAGCTGATAGTGTGGGACGAGTGCACTATGTCACATAAACGCGGCATCGAGGTGCTTGACCGCTGTCTACAAGACATCCGAAGCAATCGAAAGTTGATGGGTGGTGTGGTAGTGTTACTGGCAGGGGATTTTAGACAGACTTTACCTGTCATTGAGAGAGGCACTGCAGCAGACGAAATTAACGCATGTCTAAAAGCTTCATATCTGTGGACCAAAGTTGAAAAACTTTATCTTACCACTAACATGCGAGTCCAGTTATTCAGTGATGTCGAGTCGGGAGCATATGCTCAGAAACTCCTAGAAATTGGTGAAGGTCACCTAGACACCGACCAAGAAGGCATGGTTCTTTTCTCACAGCAATTTTGTCATGTTGTAGAGACGGAAGACGAACTCATTGATCAAGTTTTTCCAAATCTGGAACAATATCTTCCCGATGAAAATTGGTTGTGTGAAAGAACCATACTGGCACCAAAAAATGAAACTGTTGCGAAAATAAATAAAAAAATCATGGACAAAATAACCAGCGAAACAACAGTGTATAACTCCATCGACGCAGTCATGTCATCCGATGACACTACGAACTATCCTGTGGAGTTCCTAAATTCTTTGGAGGTATCCGGGGTGCCGTCACATAAATTAGAACTAAAGATAGGTGTACCCGTTTTGTTAATGCGTAACTTGGACGCGCCAAGACTATGCAACGGTACTCGGTTGCGAGTCACCGAACTAGGAAGTCATATTGTGAAAGCCACAATCTTAACTGGAGAAGCCAAGGGAGACAATGTTCTTATACCACGCATCCCAATCATACCCAATAACTTACCATTTCATTTTAAACGCCTGCAGTTCCCATTAAAAGTTGCATTTTCAATGACTATCAACAAATCGCAGGGTCAAACCTTAAAGGTAGCTGGCTTACATTTGGGCACGCCATGTTTTTCACACGGTCAGCTCTACGTGGCTTGCTCACGCGTTTCTAAATCGCAAAATTTGCATGTTTATGCTGAACGGAAAAAGTCATTTAACATAGTTTATAGGAGTATATTGCAGTAGCTATCTATAACTTATACATTACCATCTCTCATCACATATATCCGTACATCTACTGTGTTTACTCTTATTGTGTTTATATATGTACAGTATGTTTTACTAATATTTTTAGGGAATAAATCTCAGTTTACTGATATTTTTTTTTATTCATTGCTGCTTTTATTTGTAACTTCTTTCGAATTGGATAGTTTTGAGTTATCTTACTAATCTTACTACTATTATATATGCGAAAGTTTGTCTGTATGGATGTATGGATGTATGGATGTTTGTTACTCTTTCACTCAAAAACTACTGAACGGATTCTTATGAAACTTTACAATAATATAGCTTATGCATCAGAATAACACATAGGATAGTTTTCATCCCGTTATGGGGGGCAAAACCCCTTAGGGGGGCAATAAAATAAAATTTTCGTATAAATCTTACTACTATTATATATGCGAAAGTTTGTCTGTATGGATGTATGGATGTATGTTACTCTTTCACGCAAAAACTGCTGAACGGATTTTGATATAACTTTACAATAATATAGCTTATGCATCAGAATAACACATAGGGTAGTTTTCGTCGCGTTATGGGGGGCAAAACCCCCTTAGGGTGGCAATAAAACACAATTTTTGTATAAATTCTCTAATATTGGGATGAAAATATACTTGCACATATTTACATTATATGTCCATCGAAAGCTCTGATTTTTCTGCTGAAGATGGCACCTGTTCGAAATTTCTAAGTAGAATAAAAAACGAGTTATGAGCTTTTTAGTTCCATGTTCGAAGGCTTTCCTCAACTTAATACAGTATTTAGTGTATCATCTCAACTCCCTGTTGATAGCGACAATTGTTGTATTGTTGACTATCTTTGCTTTTCGTGACTGTTCAAGGCTTTTCTCAAGTCAAATCTTGAAGTAAGATTTTTGCACAAGATTGGCAAATAATACATGATTTGGTTGATCATTTTCCACTTAAACGGAACTTTAATGTAATTAATGGTTTTTATTAATATTTATGCTGATTGAACACTTACTCATTATCCAATCAACCAGCAGATCGCCAAAATTTTTGCAGCTGATGCATTTGGCAGTTTTTTCAACGTCACTGTTTTTGAAGCCGAAGACTACGTCATAATGTTTCTCCGCTTTCACCATGTAAACAAAATATCGCCAATCAAAGAATTTTCAAAAGACTTTTTTTTACTGTGTTAAATAATACAGCAACTAAATTAGGCAAATCCATAAACAGCACAAAAACTTCCATTAATTTTCCTTTTTGCACAATTTCAAACAATCACCAGATTTTACTACTTATTTTGGAAACATTTCGGATGAAACTGTTTACCGCCATTTTATGGTGACCAAAAGTATCTCAGCATCTGGTGACGATATCTCTGTAATGAAAGTTAATATCATATCGTTTTACAAAGTAAAAAAGAAGGGGGGAGCATCATCGAAGGTACCCCAAAACGACTCTCGCAAAATCGGTAAAATCGCACCAAGAAACCACAATGATTGAAATTTCCCAAAATAACTAAAGCAAGTACAAGGGGATTATGAGCGCGGCTACATTTTTTTTAAAAAACTTCGTACTTCAATAGCCATGCAGAGAAGGTTTTAGACTCCATGTTAAAAAAAAAAGTATCAACAGATTAATCTTTTTAAACATGAGAAGATTAATTTCATGTTTTGGAAATTTGTGTATGCTTAAATATAGTGCTTTCGTTTCTAAATCTATACTATTTTGTTCTTTATACCTTATGGCTATTTTAGTTTTATGGGTAAGGAAAAACTCGATTTTTAATCACGTCAAAAAGATGTGTTTTAAATTCTTTCACTTAAAACAGAAAACAAAAGCAAATAACGATTTTTTCTCATATTTATTACTGACCCAGGCAACGCCGGGTATTTTTGCTAGTATATATATATATATATATATATATATATATATATATATATGTTATCTCAGGACATTGATTTTTATATATTAAGACTAGCAAAAATACCCGGCGTTGCCTGGGTTAGCAATAATTATGAGAAACAATCATTACTTGCATTTGTTTTCTGTTTTAAGTGAAAGAATTTAAAACACACCTTTTTGATGTGATTTAAAATATAGCTTCTTCCTTACTCATAAAACTAAAGTAGAAGTAAGTAAAAAGAGCAAAATAGTATTCATTCAGAAACGAAAACACGAAATTTAACCATATTTAAATTTGAAGAATTTCCAAAATATGAAATTAAACTTCACATGTTTAAAATGATTTATCAGTTAATACTTTTTTTTTACATGGAGTCTTATCTTCTTTGTATGTCTATTGAAGTGTGAACTGTTAAAAAAAATGTAGCCGCGCGCCCATAATCCCCTTAACCTTGCTTTAGTTATTTTGGAAAATTTCAATTATTGTGGTTACTTGGTGCGATTTAAAATGGTACCGAATTTGCGGGAATCGTTTTGAATCGAACCTTGGATAATGCTCCTCATCCTTACTTTGTAAAACGGCATGTTACTAATTTTTGTTAAAGAGATATTGTCGCCAGATGCTGAGATACTTTTGGTCACCACAAAATGACGCTAAATAATTTCATCCGAAATGTTTCCAAAATAAGTAGTAACATTTGGCGATGGTTTGAATTTGTGCACAAAGTCACATTAATAGAAGTTTTTGTGCTGTTTATGGATTTGCCTAATTTAGTTGCTGGATTATTTAACAGTAAAAAAAGTTTTTAAAGAATCTTTGATTGGCGATATTTTGTGTACATGGTGAAAACTGACAAACATTATTACGTAGTCTTTGGCTTCAAAAACCGCGACAGTTGAAAAAACTGCCAAATGCATCCGCTATCTGAAATCGCTGAAATCTTTCTGCATAAATTTTGGCAAAGTTTCTGCTGTTAGATTGGATAATGATTAAGTGTCCAATCAGCACAAATAAAAAAAAAAAAAAACCATTAACTACACTAAAGTTCCGTTTAAATGGAAAATAATCAGCCAAATCTAGTTATTATTAGCCAATCTTGGGGAAAAAACGTTACTTTCAGATTTGACTTGAGAAAAGCCTCAAACAGTCAGACGAAACACAAAAATATTCAACAATTCTAGCTATGAGCTTGAGTTGAGATGATACACTAAATAATGAATTGGGTTGAGGAAAGCCTTCGAACATGGAACAAAAAAAGCTCATAACTCGTTTTTCATACAACTTAGAACTTTCTAACAGATGCCATCTTCAGCAGAAAAATAAGCGCTTTCGATGGACACATAATTTTAATATGTGCACGTATTTTTTCACCGTCATATTGAGGCATTTATGCGAAAATTGGGACTAAAATTGGAATAAAAAGGGAACTATCAATCGGATTTTTTTCGAACTGGTCTACAAACCTCCCCAGTACCAAAAAGAACAAACGGTGAAAGTTTCAGCCGAATCTGCCGGGTAGTTTCTGAGATCTTAGGGAACAAATTTACCAAAGTCCATTTTTATATATATAGAAGATAAGCAGCAAAGCCATCTTGCCAAAAATAGTGCACTGAACAAAGAAACCGACTTTGCTCAGCAAGCAAGGAATAAATTGATAAATCCATGTTGTCAAGAGAGCGTTGCGTCTTTTGCATGCTCAGAACTTCGACGAACGATAATGCAGAATCCATCAAAAAATTTTAATTGCCAGTTTTCATTTTGAGGATGGTCTAGCTGTTCTGCAAATCTGTTCCACCTGAAGTCCAGATACAACCTAGCACCGCAGATATTTTAAAAATATTTTCGATACGTATTTAAAAGTTTATTTCTTCCTCAACCTTTCCCCCCAATAACAATTTTATCTTCATCCAAAAGTGACGAAATAAGAAGCTCAATTTGTTTCTTTAGCCATCTCTTTGTTTTTGGCTACAATATTCTTTTAAACAACTATTAGTCAGGATGATTGGAACACATCAGCAATTGTAGATATCTTACATTTATTAATATCAAGCTCGCATTCCACTTTCTATAACTCTCCACTTACTGACTCGCGCTGCCTTTGGCGGGCAAGAGGTAGCAAAGGCGCGAAAAAATGGTGAACAAAAACATCATAGTATAACGCGTGATTTTTTAATATTTTTTTAGGGGTACTATTACGAGTTAAACCTTACAAAGCCAGACACTTTGCATGCTGGCTTTGCGCAGCCAGACACTTCAAAGCAGGGAAAAAATGGTGCACAAAAACATCATAGTATAAAGCGTGATTTTTTTATATTTTGTAAGGGGTGCTACTAGGAGTTACGCTTTACAATGCCAGACACTTCGCACGCTGGCCTTGCGCAGCCAGACACTTCAAAGTTGGGAAAAATCCTGTCCAAAAACATCTTATACATATAAAATCTGAGTATCTATCTATCTATCTATGTCCAAGCTTCTTCTCCCGAACGACAGTGAACTGACCATCGAACCAGGTATCGATGGATTCGTCATCTTCCCGTCTTCATGTTTGGCTATTTAACATAATCCTCCGATAATAATTAGCGGAGATATCAATTAAAAATTATTAATTATGACTCTTAGATTTCAAAATTAAATCCATATTTTTCGAAGGCTTTCCTCCATTCAAATTATTATTCAGTGCTTCAACTCAACTTTCCGGATGAACGCTTTTATTAAAATTTACAGCGTGAAGAAAATCATTGAAAAGAAACGTAATAGTCCAAGAGCCCATGATAGCCAGACATACGTCATAGTATAAAGGCCCAAATTTTTCCTGCGTAAGCGCACTGGAACAGGTATGAAGGGTTCGCTATTAGTTAAGCTGACTCGCGCTGGCTTTGGCGGGCAAGAGGTAGCAAAGGCGGCAAAAAAAGAACAAAAACATCATAGTATAACGCGTGATTTTTTAATATTTTATTAGGGGTACTATTACGAGTTAAACCTTACAAAGCCAGACACTTAGCACGCTGGCTTTGCGCAGCCAGACACTTCAAAGCAGGGAAAAAATGGTGCAAAAAAACATCATAGTATAAAGCGCGATTTTTTTATATATTGTTAGGGGTGCTACTAGGAGTTACGCTTTACAATGCCAGACACTTCGCACGCTGGCCTTGCGCAGCCAGACACATCAAAGTTGGGAAAAATCGTATCCAAAAACATCATAGTATAAAGCGTGATTTTTTTATATTTTGTAAGGGGTGCTACTAGGAGTTACGCCTTACAATGCCAGACACTTCGCACGCTGACCTTGCGCAGCCAGACACTTAAAATAAATGGTGTCTAAAAACATCATAATATAAAGCGTGATTTTTTTTTGCAGCTTTGAAACTTGCCATAAAATTCGAACGTACCCCGGGGGTGTGCACCTCGAAGCCCAAATTCTAAACTTTTGATTATTTTTTCCCTTAATGATTTTTTTTTTTTGTTACAGACACCCAACCAATCCCACCGGGAAAATAATTTTTTAACATTAGTGCAAGGAATTTAATTTCAAATATGAGGGCCGAAAAAATTTGAAGATTTTGGTTTTTTTTTACGAACTTTTGAAATAACCCTTTATTTTGCGTTTTTTCCTGTGTTCAATGTTTTCTAAACCCATCCCGCAAAAAGTATGGGAATTTCTTTCTGAAAATTTAGCATGTAGTAGTTAAAACATTTATCCCTCTTCAGAAGAAGAAAGTTTTCAAATATACGCGATAGTTTTTTTTTTTTTTTTTTTTTTCAATTTTTTAATGAAACTTCGAAAAAAAACCTTTATTTTTTGCTTTTTTTTTGCGTTTAAATCTTTCTAAACCCATCCCACAAAAGATGCGAGATTTCTTTCAGAAAATTTAATATGTAGTAGTAAAAACATTTCACCTTCTTAAGAATTTTTTTCCAAAAATATGCAATTTCTCATTTTTTACAATTTTTTAAAACACATCGTATCTTCCAGCAATGGCCCACGGAGAATAAACTTTCTTCCTTTCACAACCTAGCTGTGACGTCATAAGAGTGCGAAAAGGTTCGTTCCAATTGCTGTGACGTCCTGCCTAGATTTCGATTCGATATTGAGTAATTGAATCTAATTCGCTGCAACGTTTCTTTTTTTTTTTTCTTTTCTTTTTTTTGCTTTTGCTAACGCTTGCTTTTTTATTTACTTTTTTTAGCTTAGGAATGCTTTCTTTTTTGAATCATCCCTCCCCCGCCGGACGTTTCCTGTATCATTTTACGATACATATTTGCGTAATTAATTTAATTAAAATATTGAGGTTTTTTTTGGGGGGGGGGGGGAACGCTACTTCTTGCCCACTACGGGAAACAAGGAGGGCTTTTTTTTGCGCTATTTAATTAAATGAATTAAGCTCCTAATGCACCATTTAAAAAATATAAAAAGATCACGCTTTATACTATGATGTTTTTGTACACAATTTACTTTGAAGTGTCTGGCTGCGCAAGGCCAGCGTGCGAAGTGTCTGGCATTGTACGGCGTAACTCCCAGTAGCACCCCTTACAAAATATAAAAAGATCACGCTTTATGATGTTTTTAGACACCATTTATTTTAAGTGTCTGGCTGCGCAAGGCCAGCGTGCGAAGTGTCTGGCATTCTAAAGCGTAACTCCTAGTAGCACCCCTTACAAAATATAAAAAAATCACGCTTTATACTATGATGTTTTTGGACACGATTTTTCCCAACTTTGAAGTGTCTGGCTGCGTAAGGCCAGCGTGCGAAGTGTCTGGCATTGTTAGGCGTAACTCCTAGTAGCACCCCTTACAATATATAAAAAAATCACGCTCTATACTATGATGTTTCTGGACACGATTTTTCCCAACTTTGAAGTGTCTGGCTGCGCAAGGCCAGCGTGCGAAGTGTCTGGCATTGTAAGGCATAACTCTTAGTAGCACCCCTTACAAAATATAAAAAAATCACGCTTTATACTATGATGTCTTTGGACACGATTTTTCCCAACTTTGAAGTGTCTGGCTGCGCAAGGCCAGCGTGCGAAGTGTCTGGCATTGTAAGGCGTAACTCCTAGTAGCACCCCTTACAATATATAAAAAAATCGCGCTTTATACTATGATGTTTTTGTGCACCATTTTTCCCCTGCTTTGAAGTGTCTGGCTGCGCAAAGCCAGCGTGCTAAGTGTCTGGCTTTGTAAGGTTTAACTCGTAATAGTACACCTAATAAAATATTAAAAAATCGCGCGTTATACTATGATGTTTTTGTTCACCATTTTTTCACGCCTTTGCTACCTCTTGCCCGCCAAAACCAGCGCGAGTCAGCTTAACTAATAGCGAACCCTTCATACCTGCTCCAGTGCGCTTACGCAGTAAAATTTTGGGCCTTTATACTATGACGTATGTCTGGCACCCATGGGCTCTTACTCTATAATTCTTTTACGACCATGTGGATAGAATCCATCCAAATATTTATCTGAGTAGTATGTTGCATTAATAAACACCCGGGCAACGCCGGGTAGTAGACTATTTTATGTAAAAAGCGGATTGTTATTGTGCATAAATATTTCCGATATAGTCTATCAGATGTAATTCAGTTTAACGTGAGTAAAGATTATAGTTGATAATGCATATATTTTCCCCTTTTGTGCTGACTGAAAATGTACTCATAACTTGTATCATTGATAACGATTATTAACGTTGATGAGGTGTTTTGGCAAAAATATGTTTTACTGGTGTTTTACAAACCTTGCTTTACGCGCATTTATTTATTCCTTAACGCGTTAGAAACTAGTGTCAGTGTACTACAAAAGCATCAACTGGACTGCTCTTACATTTTTTTTAGGTAGCCCGTGCAACGCCGGGCACGCAGCTAGTCATAGTATAAAGCATGATTTTTTTATATTTTGTAAGGGGTGCTACTAGGAGTTACGCCTTACAATGCCAGACACTTCGCACGCTGGCCTTGCGCAGCAAGACACTTCAAAGTTGGGAAAAATCGTATCCAAAAACATCATAGTATAAAGCGTGATTTTTGTTTTATATTTTGTAAGGGGTGCTACTAGGAGTTACGCCTTACAATGCCAGACACTTCGCACGCTGGCCTTGCGGAGCCAGACACTTCAAAGTAAATGGTGCCTAAAAACATCATAGTATAAAGCGTGAATTTTTTATTTTTTGTAAAGAGTGCTACTATTAGTTACGCCTTACAATGCCAGACACTTCGCACGCTGGCTTTTGCAGTCAGACGCTATATAACCAAGCCGGCAAAATAACCAAATTGGAAATTGTCCCTTAGTTTTTTGCCAAAAAAAACCTGTAAAATGATGCTATACGTAAGAAGTTTGCAAAGTATTTTGAAACGTGGTGTTTTCTAATAAAACATCCGTAAATAAAATTTTAACACAGGGATAGCATTTATTAAATCAGATTCTTATAAAATTGAAGGTCGACAGCGCATTTACAAAACGTTTGGAAACCACTGCCGTAAATATTCACGATTGTAAAACGTAGTTTATATTTTTACAGAAACTGACAAAGAAGACGTCGAAAATAATGAAGATGTGAACTGGTGTGGTAGTGATGAAGAAACTGAGCATAACGACTACAACGATGAATAATAAATATACAATGTATTTTTCTTAAATTTTCGATAAAACCAGACTTTTAACTTGTTATACACCACTAGAAAACTCCATTTCTAAACAGATTGGCAGTGCAGGAAGAAGGCACACTTTTCAAGAATCCGTCTGCATTAACACTAAGCTAGATTCATTTTAAGCGATATTTTGAATAACTAGATGGGGTAAAGTGGTCATAGTTTAGACTTAACATATATATTTCATCAAAAATCATTTAATCTTAAATTATTGGCAGATATCTGTTAAATATTAATTTTACTAAACATCTACTGTTTTAAGGTAAACGAAGTTGATTACAACTTAGCTTAAATACAATGTAAAGATTGCATGAAATGCAAGATTGTATTTCTATCATATTTTAAAAAGTTTTAGCACTTTTTATGAAATTTTAACTTTTAATTTATTATAGTAGAATAATTTATGTTCCAAAACCATTTTGTTAAATAGCAATAAAAAGTAGAAGCTTAGAACTAGAAATTTAATTATTATTTAGGTTTACTATTAAAAATCTACTGAATTTAGTTACGACAAGTAGATTGAAATTGTAAAAATTACTCAGTACGAAAATATTCAAAAATTGCTCTCTGTACACATTTTTTACAATTTTTGGAATGTATTTTCCATTTATATCTATTAATACCGTCAAATATCTCAAACTGCATTCTTCATAAATGTGTTCTAGCTACCAGAACAATGTAAGGATTCTACAAATAAGTTTTCTTCATACCAATTAGTTTGTTTTACAAAAGAGTGGACTTCTGCTTGAAAACTTTTACATTTTACACTGATATTGTTTTAATTTTTAATTCGACTGTTTTTGTTTTGAATATTTCTCTTCAGATTATGTAACACTTGCTTTCCATGCCAATTAAACAGTTTTGGCTAACTAAGTTGTACTGTATAAAACCAAAAATAAATAATACATTTTAAATGTACCAAATCGTTGATGTCTATTATTTAAATTCCGTTTAATGGAATATCCCACTTATTATAATAATTTTTCGCTGAAAATTGAGCATTCCATTAAGAGGGTTCGACCATCTCGAAGGTGAGTAGTAATACAATTCTGTAATGCAACTAGACGAAAAGCAGGGGCGGAGCATTGTAAGGCGTAACTAATAGTAGCACTCTTTACAAAAAGTAAAAAACACTTAGACACCATTTACTTTGAAGTGTCTGGCTGTGCAAGGCCAGCGTGCGAAGTGTCTGGCATTGTAAGGCGTAACTCCTAGTAGCACCCCTTACGAAATATAAAAAAAATCACGCTTTATACTATGATGTTTTTGGACACGATTTACTTTGAAGTGTCTGGCTGCTCAAGGCCAGCGTGCGAAGTGTCTGGCATTGTAAGGCGTAACTCCTAGTAGCACCCCTTACAAAATATAAAAAAAAAATCACGCTTTATACTATGATGTTTTTGGATACGATTTTTCCCAACTTTGAAGTGTCTGGCTGCGCAAGGCCAGCGTGCGAAGTGTCTGGCATTGTAAGGCGTAACTCCTAGTAGCACCCCTTACAAAATATAAAAAAATCACGCTTTATACTATGATGTTTTTGTGCACCATTTTTTCCCTGCTTTGAAGTGTCTGGCTGCGCAAAGCCAGCATGCAAAGTGTCTGGCTTTGTAAGGTTTAACTCGTAATAGTACCCCTAAAAAAATATTAAAAAATCACGCGTTATACTATGATGTTTTTGTTCACCATTTTTTCGCGCCTTTGCTACCTCTTGCCCGCCAAAGCCAGCGCGAGTCAACTTAACTAATAGCGAACCCTTCATACCTGCTCCAGTGCGCTTACGCAGTAAAATTTTGGGCATTTATACTATGACGTATGTCTGGCACCCATGGGCTCTTATTCTATTGAGTTTTCCCCAGAAAACAGAGACGCCACGAGACGAGACCATGACGAGGCAAGGCAAGCAAAGAGCTCATGGGCGCCCATATGCAAAGTTGAAAGGGGGGGCTCAAATATTTTCCCTGTGGCTTAGCTGGATATTTTCCACGTGAAAACCGATTTCAGGGCAGATTAGAGTCATTAAAATTTGACATTTTTAATAACTTATTCATTAATGGCTGGAAAAGAAATGTTTTTACATTTTTGCAAAGAAAAAAGTACTAAAAGCAAGGAAGTTCTAATTTCAAAGGGGGGGGGGGGGCCGAGCCCCCTCTTGCCCCCCTATATGGGCGTCCCTGAAAGAGCTCCCTCCAAAATTCTCTATTTCGCACTGTAACGGGGTCTCGTGCAAGAGTGCGGATGAGGCGTATTAGTTATTTGAAAATCGAGTTTCTCTTAATACGCTAAGTACAGTTTTGGGCATTGAACATCTCAATATAAAGTATCTATTTCTATATTCCAAATTCTTCATCTTCCTGGAAATATAAAAGGACTCAGCGTATCCTTTGATTTGAGTTCTTTCAGTTCTGTTTTAAAATTTTCTTTGTAAAGTCTTTTTCATCCCTTCTAAAGTTTAACCTTTATTCTTCCAAAACATTCTAAAAATGCATCCTTAATGCTTAGAATTCAAGTTTTTTTTGCCTTATCGCTAACGTGTATTTGAAAAAAATACGTTTTGCTAAACCGCGGTTATGATCCAATGCAGACCCAAAACATCTCTCTCTCACTTCAGGGATATACAAGGGTAAGATGAAAAGTTCTGGGCCTGACAATGAAAGACTGCGATTTTCAGTTTAATAATGGTTTTTTTTTGCTACATAATCTCCCTTGACTTCAACAAAGTTTCCCTGGCGTTACTGCAACATTATTACTCCTTTCCGGAAGTCGAGTCTGGGGGGCGAAAAAAAAATATTAATCTTAAGCCTTTTCTAGAAATAAATTTCTGCAAGTTTGGAAGTAATGGGAGTCTGAAGGTGTGGAAGGGATAGCCGAAAAAATCATACCTCAAACTCGGCAATGTACCCATCGTCAACGCACCCTTGTGAACTGGTGCGTTCTCCTAGTGAAGATGATTTTTTTCTTCTGCAATCCAGCTGGTCAAAAAGGTAAAAGTAATATTTGTCTTTAATTACTTTGTCCTCAGGCTGCCTTTCGCACTCCAAAACACGCTGGCGAAAACATTCCGACAGGTGGATCAATTTCTCTGTTTTGGTACTGAACGCCGGCTTCCACCCACTATTTCAGTTATCGTTTCATTTCTGGCGTGTAATGGTGAACCCATGTCTCATCCATAGTGACAAGTTAATGCACAAAGTTATTCAAATCCCTATTGAAACGGCCCAAACATTGCTGAGAAAATCCTTTGCGCATCTGCTTTTGACCGGC